>NC_042494.1:7637573-7641808 GCF_005508785.2 Acyrthosiphon pisum
CGCCATCCCTGCTGTAGCATAATATATTTATATACTAACTATGTTGATCCCGTGCACTTTGTTTCCCGTTAAATGTATCAACTCTATATGGCTCAAACTTTGTTCAATTCGTTTTTAATATTGGGTGTATGGTGTTCAAAATGTACCTATCTTAACTTTTCTGTTGCCTCGAACAGGGCCTGATTTAGGGAGGTATCTGGGTGACTAGTCATCCGGCCCCAATTTTGGAGCGGCCCTCATATTTTTTGCTGGTTTGTCATTTTTTTGAATATTACAATTTTGTAATTATTTCAATAATTCAATGCAACATTGAATATTTTTTTTTGTAGATTCATAAAATTAAAAAAAAAAGAATGATACATATTGTCATAAATCATAATATTATAATATTATATAATTTTAAATATTATCTATGATATCGACATTTATGTTATAACTCTTATCAAATTATGGTCAGCTGATGCAAACGCCGTAAAAGCATTAAGGATTGGATATTTATTTATTTATTTATTTATTTATTTTATTTACGCCGTGACAGGCATTAATTTAAATACAATATTTTGTTGCTAAAATTAAATATAACAAAGACAGTTGAATAATATAGTAACAAAGAAGAGAGAAAAATAATGAAGTATTGATAGCATTGGATGATATCAGTCAAAATCTGTATCAAAATCCAACAACTCAAAATGAAGCCAGGCAACTTTATTCGAAGCTTAAAAAAAAGAAACTGGTGTTTTGACTGTAGTATGGAACTCAATTTTACAAAGAATTAATAGTGTTAACAAAGACTTACAATCATCTAAAATTAATGTCTCAGCTATATTTCCTCTTTATACTTCATAAATTAATTTTATTCAAGGTGTCCGGGACGGTTTTACAATATATGAAGGGGAAGCATTCAGTTTAAACATAACTTCAGATTATTCACTAAAAAGAAAAGTGAAAGTACCTAACCTAAAAGCAAATATTTGGATGAAACAAACAGTCAATGTATCAAATTAACGTCCAGAGAAAAATTTATTATTAATACATATTATTATGTTATTTGTGATAAATTAATTTTTGAACTTAAAAAAAGAAATAATGCTGTCTTAGAAATAGAAAAAAAGTTTAGTTTTTTATTCAATAACAATATGAAAAAGTTAGATATTATCAAGAATACATCAAATTTATTGGATCATTTCCCTGATGACTTGTATAAAAAAATTTTTGTTGATGAAGTGCTACAATTCAAAGAATTAAAAATGTCATTGCTTAGCGATGATAAAACTATAGATGATCCTCAATACCAACTTAAATATCTAAAATCGATGAACATGATGCATACGTTTCCTAATATTGAAACTGTGTTACAAATTTATTTGACCATGCCTTGTTCAAATTGTAGCAGCAAACGATCATTCTTAGCATTAAAAGTTTAAAAACTCGATTGAGATCATGTTTATCTCAAGATAGGCTTGATAATCTGACTCTGTTAATAGTAGAACATGAAATAACAAAACAATAATCATATGGTGACATTATTGACGAGTTTTCGAAAGACCCTAGAAAAAGATCAATGTAATTAAGTGTAACATGTAATTATATAAAATAAAATATACATTTTTGAATAAGATAATACATTTATATGAGGCCTCTTTTTATTTAAGTCCATGGCCCCGAAATTTGTAAATCAGGCTCTGGCCTGGAATAATAACTCTGATTCGCAGCAGGATATTATCAGGTATATATTTACGTAATTGTGGTACATATAATATCAAATACAGCGTACAAATAAAATAAATACATTGAATGAATACACCGATTTCACGGCAATCAATAAAAATTATTATTATAATAGTTTTAAAACTCATGGCAACCATTTATAAACAAAAATGTCCAGTGTCCACCGTAAATTTCTAAATCTCCGTTTGAGCACATCCCCTGGTTGGACCTAGGGGGATGATTTGTGAATCTAAACAATCCGGGGCGCCACCCAAACGCATACAAAAAATTTAGTATATAATAGGAGTATAGTTAAGTTTTATAAATTTATCTATATAGACTATACGCGGGTTTAGATCCAAAAGGTTCTATGTAAATATTTTATGAAATTCACTTTTTCGTTATATAGGCTATACATTTTACCGCGCTTTTTTCTAGCTAGTAAAGAATTCAATATGTTAAGAATCGAAGAATTTATTCAGTGAAAAAAAGTTCTATCTATCTTTAAAGTAACACTCTTACGAAACATAGATTGAACTGTACTTAATTTATCTAATGTTAGAACAAAAGGGTTCTATCTAAGTCAAGAACTATTTTTTTGGGAACAAAAAGTTCTAGGTGTGGTTTTTAATACCACGCGTACAATAATTTGTACAATAATAATATTATTGTGAATTCATAATGCGTCACAGTGGTTAGGCGGTGTTGTAAAAGTTTAATAATGTTATAAATATACATATAAGTATTTACTATAATAACATATCCTTTGGGATATTCCATTGTTCGACGTTCGCTCGCATTTTGTTATCATATTAAGATTATATATTAATATTTATAATATTGTAAATAATGTTTATAACAATAATAATATCATTTTGATAGTATTACGACGCATTAATTTGACGGTGTTCTTAAATAAAATAAATTAAGTATGCACGGGATCAGAATACATTATTTTGTATGCTAGGTTGGTAGGTAGAAGAAGTTCTATGTGGTACAATACTTTTATTTATATTGTTTGCAAAAAGGTTCTATTTCATATTTGATTGTTAATTTTTGGGCTAAAAGGTCCTCCCTGTAAATTCTAGAGTCTAGAACTATTTGGTTCCAAGTTTGGTTTTATCAATATTATTTGATTACCAAATTCCTTTTCAATTGACTGTTGAGATAATATAAATTCTGATTTAATTTAAATTTTTTTGATAATTTATACGTCCAAATCAAATAATTATAAGCTGAAAAATATTTGAACACATTTAAATTGGCTTTTCTGAACAATTTCAAATTTACACATACAACCTTTTGGATCCAAACCCGCGCAATATTAAATACATTGTAACTCATATTATGTTAATATTATTTATTAGGTACACCATCGTGTGGAGGATGGAACCTCCAGAAAAGTAATTATTGTAAAACAAATTGGAAAAGTAATTAAATCGATCACTGTTTGAGTGTCATTTCTATTATATTCTATACGTCTTCTATAATTCTATGATATTAGATATCGCGTTATACCGCGTTTATCAAATTTAAAATGTAAAAATTATTTTGCAGCTAAAAACTTCAAATTTATAAAATGTTCAATTTGTATTGCTAAGGATTTAAAAATAGGTTCCATGTAAGTAGTTCATACTGTAACCGAAAATTCCAAAAAATATATAAACACAGTTTTTTTTTAAGTTATTTATTAAGTTAAAATTTGGACGAAATTAGATATTTAAAGTTTAAACGAAAAATATCGATTTAAGTTTCGTGTTGTAATTCAAAATATTATTCGTGCGTACTTGAAACTCCAAAGTATAGGTATCATATTATTATTATATACAAATATAAAAATATGCAAACAATATTAATTCTACTCAGGTACTGCATGCTAACGTATTAATAATTACAATATACCTAAATATAAGATAAAAAAGTAGGTATGTGGATGTTGCTCTGCTGTACAGTAGGTTACAAGTGGGTCATTGAATAGGGCGGTTGTAAACTCTCCCGATTGTATGGTAAACTCTCCCGGGTCAATTAATGTTCACCTGAAGGAAATGTGTAAACTCTCCCGGGTAAACTTTATGTTTACCTGAAGGAAATGTGTAAGCTCTCCCGAGTTGTTTTAAATGTTATTGCTACTCTATAAATTGCCTTAACTGCAGAGACTGTGAATGTCATTTAACATTTTTACTATCAATTGTATTACTGTTAAGGCGCCCGGTGCCAATGTGATTTTGTCCTCAAAAACACGGTTTACGGGAATAATGATCCTGCCCTGTAGAATTAACCAAATTTGATAATTTTTTTTTTTATTAATAGAGGAGAATATTCTACAGCCCGCATCGAACTCATTTTTTCGATGTTTTCATCTCAAACTTAATTATAAGTCTTTAAAAAAAAAGACAATTTTTAGCTTTTTTTACAAAATTATTTTATACTATTATTTAAAATAATATACAAAATCAGAGATCGATGGGGGCTGTAGGAAGTCTTTTTCTTTCAGATAAAAAAATTGTCATTAAAATCCGACAATTCTA
>NC_042494.1:7641908-7650270 GCF_005508785.2 Acyrthosiphon pisum
AATATAATATATTTAATAATAATATAATATAATTTTATATTATATTCATATATAATATTATAATTAGGGCTAGGATTTTGTAGCATTTGCATTTTCTTTCATAGTACTACAGGACATAGCTAATCAAAAACAAAATTCGGTTCATTCATCTCAGAGTTCAAATATGCAATTTTGATTTTGCTTTTTGTGCATTTTCTTATGATATTTGTAAATAAATACTTTTTTGTCAGTTTATTAGCTTTTTAATTAGTTTTTGTTGATTATATGCATATTTAACATTTTTAGGACGTTTACGTACATTTTTTTTTATTAATTTATTTTAATTGTAATATTATATATAGGTACTTATAATTTCATGATTTCGTAGTGAAATATTATCGCCTTATCGGAAAATATTTCTGAAAATAGATTCTTAGATTTTGTCCAAGTGATTATCGAGTGGGGAGTAGTGGTTACGTAATACGTTGACATTTATCGACATTTAATAAAACAGTTTTTAATTTATTTTTTTTAATTTTTATAAATTGTGCTTAGTTGTTCTAAGAATTACTTAGTAAGAACATATAAAAATGTGTTTAATAAATTATGTTTTGATATTAAAAATATTTTTCAGCTAAACTTAAAAATGTTCAAGTCTTTTTTAGTTGCATTTTCTTGGTTAAAATTCTTTTTTTTGTAGCATTATTGGCAATTTTTTAATTCCTTTGTTGTAGGTTTTTAGTGCTTTATTTTCCTAGCCCTAATTATAATTATGCACGTGATACCGGATACGTGACACTTCTAATATCAAGTTGAAAAAAATGTAAGGCGATATTATGATGTGCCTGTTAAATTAAGTAGGCACTCCTTCTGATAGAAACTTACAAGTATACAAGATGAAAAAAAAAATAATAAAAATAAACACCATTGTAAGACAACTAGCATCCACGCTCCGCTCAGAATATAGACAATACGCAATTGCGCAGAATCATTTTAGATTCTGAGTGGAACGATAAATGTATTGATTTTACAATGATGTGTGTTTTTTTTTTAATTTTTTAATTTTTTAATTTTTGTGTCTGTGTACACGATAAGTAGTCGAAATAATGCTTCGATCATCAACTTCAGTATCTTGTTCGATTGGAAAGTGAATATTGTTGGTGCATTGGGGAGGTCAAAATTTAAAATTCCCAGTAATTTTCAAAAGCGCCGTGAAAAACAAAAGAAAAATTAAGGAAAAACGGGAATTTTTACGCAAAATCGATTTTTCACAAAATTGAATTTGGTTTTTGGTGTAACTTTAAACAAATTACCGTAGATACATGAAATTTTCAATGGTTGTTTATATTTCCATTTTCTATACACGATAACATTTTCAAAATATTTTGATTTATTTTGAACTGTTTAGAGACATTTTCATTTTCCATTTTTTTTTCTAAAAATATCAATTAAATTTTATTTGTTGATTAAAAAAGCTTGAAAATTTAATAGAAGGCTCCAAGTATATTGTTTCAAAGGCAGATGAAATATATTAAAAATCCTTAGTCACAGTTTTTTTTATATATTTTATATTATTAACATATTTTTCAACACTTAAAATAGGTACCTAGCTAATTAATAAAAATAATATATTAATATGACACTTACAATTATTGTACACAGTACACGTGTTAATCGTGTTAATTATTTTAATTAATTTTGGGTATACATTATTTTTAGAAATCTAGATAATATAGAAATTGAATTATTTTGTATAGCAATTGATTTGCTTAATATTGGCGATGCTTTATGTCATATACCTATCTATCCATGGTACACAAAATAAGATATTTAAAGGAAAATAAACGATATTTTTTATTTTATTATATTTAAAAAATATTATTCGTGGTTACCTACTTGAAACTTCTAAAGTATATCCATATATTATTATATTCAAATATGATAATAAACAAAAAACAATAATTAAATTGAATCTGCTACCATATTAATAATAACAATATAAATATAATATAAAATATCTTAGACTGATAAACCGTTTCAGCTCAAAATAGTATTTCGTATTGGTTCAATGATAATATATTATTGAATTCAAATTTAACACCATCCATTACATGTCACCCACTTATAACCTACTCTAAAGCAGAGTGACACCCACTTACCCACTTTTTTCTTTATCAAATTTTTCTAAATTAATGTTTCTAAAATTATTAAAATTAAAATTATCTACTTGTCAGTTATCCGTTTTATTACATATTATATTGAACATGAAAGCATCATTATTACGATTTAATTAGTACATAGTTTTCAACTTAAAGTTTCTAAACATAAGCTTAGAATAACTTATATTCCCGTTGTGTGCGTTCGTAGATTACAATTGTTTGAGTTAAGATTTAATAACAGTAATACATTTAAAGTAAATTTATCTAGCCAGTATTAAAAAAATATATCAACATTTGAGCATTTAATATGAATTTATACTAGCCAATATTAAAAACATTGGTGGACTATGGTGGTACACTGGTACCTACCAAACTATAAAGGTTACCGAATTATTTTTTAATTTGTACATGCACTTATAGTTTATTGCGTTTCATTAAGATACGACGTTTAGAAGCCAGGAATCGCAGAGTGAGCTTTCCTAACTCATTTTTTTTTTATCTACGAATTAAAATTTTTATGAATTTCTAACAAAGAACTTATTTTTGAATTTCGTAAAACATTAACTATAATTCTATAAACGATATAATAAAAATATCGTCTATATTTTTCAACTGAAGTTAGAGCAACTCCTGGGGAACTTTGTAATGCATTTTCAAGTGTTGAAACTAATAAAAAAAACAAATTTTGCAACATTTATCAAAAAATTAATTAGGAGGACTAACTTATTTATAGCACTGTACGTGTTACTTCATTTCACTTATTTGAACTTTAAAAACTTATAACTATACCTATTCGTTCAAATTTCAACTCTTTTTTATGAAATACACCAAACAATATTCTGTTTCGTAAAATGAAATAAGCAATGTTTATGATAAGTTATTTATTTAGTAACAACTCATATCTGAAACAATAATTCGCCATTTTTTATCACCTGAGTAAATAATTAGTATGCAAATTTAAATAAAAGGCTCTATGTGTATCTTAAGCAACTCGGCGAAAAAGGCTGTACATTATTAATTTTCCACTTTGTTCGATTGTCTTCAAAATACTACAAAATATTCTTCTTGAATCTTGAGGGATAATAAATGAACTTATAGGGGAAAGGTGGGTAAAATGGGGACCCTGGGGGAAAAAAGCACCCACCCTTTAAACTATTGAACTTAAATAACTTTTCTAAACCAAAAAACTTTCTCTTATACGTTCACTAAACATCTATGATTTTAAATTGTTTAATCTTTTGATAGTTTTTTTATTTTTTAATTGTTTTAAAAATTTTAGTTTTGCCCCATTTTAGCCGTATGGTCGGTAAAAATGAGGAAGTTAGTTGGGTAAAATGGGGAATGATTAAAAATGTCATGAAAATTAATATTTCTTCTCATTATATATTATTTTACTAAACAAAACACATTCGTATAAAAATAAATTAAAAATTAAAAAATTTCAAGTTTTTAAGATTATGGGAGAATGTAACTCTGGCTAAATGGGGTACCCCATTTTAAACAAAACTATAAAGTCACACAAAATAATTTTTTTTTAAATGTTTATTTAACTCTTATACTTGGAGTTTATTTAAAAACAAAGGTAACTAAGTACTAAATAAATAATAATAATAACCTGTTCAAAATATCCAAAAGGAGAAGTCAAAAACGTGATTCTAGGATAGTTAAATAATTTTCATACTACATGTTAAAACCGAAAATTATTGTTTGTGATAAAAATATTTGTTTAATACCAAATATTTAAACATCACATGTTTTGATAAGCTTTATATTGACATTCCATCAGGTGTTCTATTGTTATTACCTACATAATATGTACTATTGTTAACAAACTGCCGATTGGCGTAACATATATATAAATAAAATAAAAAAAATAAAAAATATTGATAAATTACGATTTGATTATCACCAATCGATTACTGTGTGGCCAATAACACCAATACCCTGTTTACCCGACTACCCCATTTTACCCACCTTTCCTCTATGTGACATTTACACAAAACTAAACTATAAAATCCTACCATAGGTACTAACGATATTAGAACCATATTATTCCATGAACACTGTGATTCTAGATATAATATATAAGGCTATATGACATAAGCGCCAAAGGTACAAAAATGACCTATCATTGGCGCCAAAATAAATATAAGAAGTTTTTTCAAAATTTATATATCTTATAAAAATGATATTATATGTATACTATATTACATTAATATTATTTTATATAAATAGTTATTTGAAAATTGCTGTCTTATAAAAATTATATTATACCTATTATAAAATTAATAAATCATAAATTATGATATACATGCAATTATGCAAATCAATATAAATTTAATAAATTGGTTGATTTTTTAATCCCACTTTTTTCATATATTCTACACGATTTATTTCACCATCCTGATATTTCTTCTATTGTACAATTATTTATAAGATTATAAATTTGTCGATTAAGATTAAACGTTTGTAGTTTTTGAACGATATATAGTTCTAAATTTAATATCTGTTATTTGATATCTATTAGCCGTGGCACACAGGTACCTAGGATTTTGGCGCTTTTGCACGATACGACTTTTTTTTTTTTTTCTCATTTTGGCGCTTATGTCTTCCACCGATATATAATTAATAATTTAAAGTAGGTACGTACCTTTACGTTATTATAATGTTCCGTGTACAGTCGTACGTAATCAATTATTGTTGTTAATCGTCGGTTTGTCAAATACATTTAAACTAATATAAGCTGAACATTTCGAACCTACGTATAATATAGCCATAAAAATATAATCATCACGGTGTTGAATATTTAAAACACTGCAGCTTTGTCGAGAGAAAAAAACAATAATTTATTTACAAATTTACAATACGCAATAGTATGCCTACTATAATATTATTACAATATTAATATACAAAATGTAACGGGCACTGGTGCCAACCTGGCGGTCAGTGACGGACATTTGACAATAAAGTACGACTATTACAATAATAATAGATAACATTCAAATGCATCATGCTTTAGTACATAATACTGTGATAGCGATCGGAAATAAAATACACCTTATAAATATAAAAGATTATCGCTATACAGATTGTTAATAAAGACAACCACACGATGTCCGAATGCCTGAAACTATGGACGCTACTACAACTGCAGCTGTGTCCAACTCTTTGCGGCACGATCGACACCTGCACCGTTGCAACTGTTGTTTCAATCCGCGATAATAGTGTTGGACCTGTCGTTTGACCATCATTGACGTTGATGACGGTTGGACCTGGCGTTCGATCATCATTGACTTTGATGACGGTTGGACCTGACGTTCGATCATCATTGACTTTGATGACGGTTGGAACTGGCGTTCGATCATCATTGACGTTAATGATCACCTGTAATGATAAGACGACATGAACATGTGGTAGTGAGTTGGGGGCCGGGGTGAACCTAAATTATAGCTGGAAAAATTATTTAATTTTTTAGGACTTCTAATATTATGTTGTTCAACATAATATTGCGGCCATCTGAGGATCGCGCAAAGTTGCGAAAGTTATAATAATCACATTGCAGTGAAACACGGTGATAATTCGCTTGTATACTTTTACAAAAAACAATACCTAATTATGATGATGATTTAAGACTGCGTTCAAGGTATCATAATAAAATAACTGCAAGTCGAGTAACAGTTATAAGCGCAGTATATAACGATACCTATGTCCTATGCGTCTTGGAATCTCGATTCGTTTGAAAAATTCAAGATTGTGCGCAATATTTTGAAATTTTAAAAGTAACAATTTTCATTTTTGGTTTTACCATTATATATTATATTTAGTTACCTACTCGATTACCAATCATTATAAGATCATTATTATCAGGGGCGGATTTACTCATAGGCCACCAAGGCACGTGCCTAGGGCGCAATATTTTTTGGGGCGCAATTTTATGTTAATTTTTACTTTTTAGTTTTTCATAATTTCATAATTATATTTACCTAATTTTATATTTTATAATTTTATACTAATTTTTTTTGTATACAACTTGCATGAAACTGGAGAATGGGTCACGTCGCAGTAACGTTTTAATTTATAAGCTATAATAACCTCGTCGTTTGAGTGTAATCCTGTGACCAGCGACTAAACACAGTACACACGTGGTAGTAGTTATTTCGATGAAATAGGGCGAGACATATTTTCTCTTGGAAAAACGTTCAAGCTCCTTGGACGACTTCGCAAGTGTTTATATAGTAATAGCCAATAGGATTTAAAATACACGTACCCGAAAACGCGTTTAAAACCCTTCCAATGTGTTTATGACTTAGCCCGGCCACCGATTAGTTTGGCCGATGTGCAGAAAAATAATAAATATTAATAATACCTATATAGGCACGACGCCATCACTATATAATATCTAACCTTATTGTCCACGACAAACTTCCGGCGTTTGTTGCCGTTCTTCATATTATTTTGCGGGTTGTTTTGTCGATTACAATGCGTGGTGTCATGGCGACTCTGGCCGTTTCGTTTCTCACCACAGTGCTTCTTACCCTGGTTTTTACCACAGCGCTTCTCACACCGGTTCGTATCGCTCTGCTTCTGGTGTTGGTTTTTACCACAATTTTGCTGGTTCTTACCACCACATCGCTTCTTCTCCGATTGGTGATTGTTACCGCGTCGTTTCGTCTCCTGGAGATTCTGACCATTGCGATTTTTATTGTCATGGCGATCTTCGACATTGCGGTTCAAGTCACGGCAAGAAAAACCGCGACACGTACTGTAGAGGTGAGGAGCCTCTGTCACCGTCCCCACCGACTCACTGTCAGTCAGTGAGACCAAGTGGTTAAACCGTCGGAAATCTTTCGACTGTGCCGTAAGTCGGCTTTGTCGATCAGTGGCCGGTGACTGTGTAATGGGTACGACAATCGCCGACCATTCGGGTTCCCAAATCAACGGTGTGGCAAACACGGATAATGATAGACCTTGCAGCATGAACATACATATTTTGATGGTAACCGGAGTCATCCTTCTAGCTGATGTCAAGATTGGGGGATATTGAATACTGAATATCGCGCTAATTAATGTACGACAAGGGATATTTATACTTACATGATTTACAAATTATTTCAATATACTGTACCTACTTCTGTAACTATAAGAAATTGTTTTGTTTATACAAATTTCAAACATATTATAACTGTTATTATTATGTTATTATTAAGTTACATTGCATCTAGGTTACGGTGTTAAATATATTATAACCGTTTTCTAATAGGTTACCTATAGGTAGTGCATAGTATGAACCAAAAATAAAATTATTTTAGAACACTAATAATATATTTTTACTGAAAATATAATATACTTGAATAAGATTATACAATAAATGATATTCAACATTTGAATACAATTGGTAAATATGACATTATCTCGATGTCTCACGTACATTTTATTGGATTCAATCGAAACGATATTATTATTATCATCCAAATACGTTATGCACTTCATGATGTCCCCGAGATTTGTGAGGTACACTGCACACCATACACTATTATTATACAATATACATGGATTGCATAAGCGTGTCTACGGTGGGTGCCTAGGGTGCCTTGGCTGCCCCTGCAATTTTCGAAAGGCGCCGGTCAACCAAGTTTTAAATCTAGTGGTTAACAGCTTTTATTTAGAAAAAAAAATGTCATGCATTGTTTATTTTGTTTTAATAATATTATATTGCATTGTCGAATTGATTTATGATTCTATCACAAATCCCGGTAATAATATTATGCGGGCAACTGCCAACTGGTACAATTGCTATAAGTAGGCCTCGGATTTTGTAGCCAATGCTTCTTTTGAGGGAAGTGTGATAGAAAGATAATTCTTATATATAAATACGTTTTTAATCGTTCTGATTTTAATGAAGTAAACTTTTTTTTGCTTTTTTCCACAAAATATGCTTTTTATTTCTTTTCCCCCTATTTGGTTATTTTTTCTTGATTTTTACATATTTTTCTTGAAAACTTAGCTTATCTCTATGTATATTATACGTCTTGGACTATAATTACCAGAAATTATAAAACCAGTAATAAATATATGACTGATAAAATAACTGTCGCTATTGTGCCGAAATAGTTTTATCCACAATTATCTATAGTTGTATTTACGACTCAAAAAAAGGGAAAATTATCTGAATTATACCTACGTATTATTATAGCACGTTCTAATACTTTAGTTGGCCGGTAAAT
>NC_042494.1:7650320-7653155 GCF_005508785.2 Acyrthosiphon pisum
ACTGCATCATGTAAATATTTTACAAACATCGTATACCTACTCACGTGAAATGCCTTAAACAAATAAACGCAAAATCGATCCGAAAATTACACTTATAAACTAACTTATGTAAGTGCTCAATTTTGCAAAAACCTTTTAAAACTTTAAAGCATTAAATAAATTACACTTACAACCTGATATTTATCGATTTATATAGTTAACTGCAGTGTACCTACCTGTCCACCGTCCACTGTGTTCTAGTATACACAGTCGTGTTCATATCGGGGAATAGAAAAATAATTATTATTTATAACTGCATCTTTGTCCCTGCATATTTGTTTTTTTTTCATACACAATCCATTCATTCAAACTGTTCGAAGTGAAATAGTGAATACCCTCCATGAATATCCATCGAGAGATAATATATTATATCAATCATCCTCCAAAGTTCAAAATATACAAGATAATAATATTATTTAGTCCGGCGTCTAAGTACGATTCTCTGTTAAATACTTTGGCCACCAAGTGTAATAAATATAGTAATAATAATAAATTTAATACAATGAACCGTATACCTATAAGTACTCCTTGCGGCGAAAAAGTATAGGCAACTCATTTAGCTCTATTGATAATATGTCCATCGTTACTGTCTAGTCGTAACATCACAGAGCGGTGTAATGAACCGTACGTATTATTGAACTGTGTACTTTATAATTGTCAAACAATATAAGTGAAATTTAAACTTGTTAGTCAAAATTATAGTTGGTTAATTCTCAAACACCTATAATTTATGTAGGTATACGTTGGCTATATAATAACTTAGTGTAGATTTTTTTCTGGTAATGTTCCGAATGGTAATACAGTCCACTTCCCGCAAATTTATTTTTGATTAGAAAATCAAATAGGAGTAAATTGAATGAAATGTAGATTGTTCAAAAACGTCCAATCAACAGTTTATCTACCGCTCAGAATCGTTTTACAAACTCAACGGTTTTTCTAAAATTTATACTAATATCAGAATAATTACGATTTGCGCCGTGAATCATTCGGACGCCTGCAACTAGTCTTTCAATAAGTATCGATCAAAAACCGTAGGTCGATGAGTTGTTTAATATTATATTATTATGTAATCATTGTGCTTGCACGATATAAAATCGTTAAGAATTCAAATCGCAGTGAAATAGAATATTTCCACGAAACACGATTACACTATTATAAGTCAATATCATACTGATTACAAAAGCAATACAATTTTCAGATATTTTTTTAATAGCATGTCTTGTGATACTTGTCTCTACGTATTATAACGAGTAATGATGACTTTAAATAATTATACTAAATGTTGTTACTCGTGCTACACGTGAGACGTGAATCGCTATTCACCATTGTCTATATTATTAATTATTCCCGTTTATTCCTATCCAACAGTGGCGCCGAACCCTATATTCAGGTAGGGCGGATGCCCTACCACATAATATTTAGGTGGTGGGTGGGTGGTTTGGTGGTTCAGTGATTGTGTCAACGAGTTACTTATACTTGGACTTATTTTTGTAGCATACGCCTTTACAGGCAATTTACAGCCTAAATACAGCCTAATTAAAACCATGATAATTAGTTAGTAAATATAGTATGCTAGGTACCACGGTCGTCGGTCTTATCATGTAGGTACTAATCACTAATATTACTATATTATCAAAATTGAAATTGTTTTCGTTATCTTTGTTATTGGTGATTTATAAATAGAATCTGCACGTTATCGTATTGGTAAATCCCGATTAATGATTATAAATCATAATACATCCATACTACTTAACTACAGTTAACAACAACCACAAGTCCACTGTTCACCACCGTATTGCCGAAAAATACTTCGACTCGAGTGCTTGACGTTTTCATGTCTTTTCAATTTTAATTATCTGTAAAAACATTGTGAATACCTACTCAATACTGAATTGTGAGCATTTACTTTTTCATAAGCAGTTTTGTTTATTTTTATTTACTTACTATGTCTGATAGTATCCAATATAGGTATCAACATGTATTACATAGGTACCTATAGGTAGTTATTATTTTTTTGTTTATTTTTATTTATTCTTCAATAAGATAATGGGACCCACTGAACATATTATTGTTATAATAATATTATATTTATGCTGATATGCTATAGAGTTTATTAAAACCCAGACAAATGATGAAATATAAATAATTCAAATATCGGAACTCTAAAGCGAAAATGAAATTAAACAAGAGGCGTAAGGGGGATTTTTGGGTGATATGACACATTATTGACACCTCTCTTTAATACATAATAATTATATATCATTTTGTAAATAAGTATAAAAATATAATTGATGTTCTTTTTTCCATACATGCAGTTAAACACTCGTATGAGTATCTTGATTAGCCGATTGCTTTTATTAGGTTTATATTTTTTCAAACAATTATATTATAATTTATATGCATCGATTTATACCTATATACATATTATAGGTATATATTGATGAGACTCCCCATTTAAAAAAAAAATTGACAGGCCATTGATATTTTCTTATATTACACATTTATTTTGAACCAGTAGATTATATACATGCATATATAACTATAGGTATAAGAAAAAACATAATAAATTATTTGTATTTTATGTATAGAAAAAAATTAAAACTGTAATTTTATTTTAAATAAATTATATTTAAAAAAATGCGCTAGATATCTTGTATCTACCTATCTATTATCTATAATTTACATTGATATATTGAATAATGAATATCATATGCATTTTAGAATAATAAAATATTTTAAATTATATATTAGACATTTTATGAGTTTAAATAATTCTATACTTAACTTTATTAGTGG
>NC_042494.1:7654903-7660207 GCF_005508785.2 Acyrthosiphon pisum
TTCGAACCCGACGAGGTCGCGCGGATGACTGTCCGGCGGGCTTCCGATCGCACTGTTGCAGAGACTCAATCCGGCCGACGATTTTTCGAACAGCAGTATAATATTGTAGAGCCGTGCGTGTGCGACGCGAAACCGACCGATTATACGACTTGTACACACAGCCGACGGCGATCTTCTATTATTAGAAGTATGTATAGAAAATAACAAAACGAAGCCCGACCCGAAGAATTATTAATCTACGCGTTTATTCGGGGACCGCGAGGCACTGCGTCAACTGGTCGTCCGCAAACGTAACAACGTTATTATAACTATGTCTACATGTATGCGGACGTACATTATTCGTATGTCTTTTCTTGTTTATGATTGCAGCCTCCCGTTCACAATAGGTACATCTCTGATCTCTACACTGACTACACTAGCCGAGGTACCATTTACATATTGTGTATATTATATCCGTCTCTATTCAGACTAGTTCCTCATTTACAATGATATCGTGCGCTAATTTTTTTTTTTTTCAAGTCTTCTATGCTATACAAATATATAACAGTATGTAACAATACGACACGGTCGCGACGTTAGGTACGTATATTGTATTTGTATACATTATAATATTATATCGTATTATAATATAGAAGTTCTAACACAAACGCTATCTATATACTACGGCCTTATGGTTATTATTATTATCTTCAATATAATATAAATATTATTACCTTCAATCGTGGGGCCGTGAGTTAAAAACATTTTTAAAAAATAAAAAAAAACTTGACTAAAAATAAACCGTCGTTGCTCTGTTCTCGTCCTTCTTGGCGTTTCGACTGTCGTACGGATGACATATTATTATTATTACGCGAATTGCATATTATATATTACATTATAAACGGAGTTCACAATAATAATATATTATTCTATCTAACGCTAGACTGCTATTAGGATTCTCCTCAGGTGTCGGGCGTCCTGTACCCTGACACTGCGATTCACAAATAGTATATTGTACAATTTCTTCCGAAGAGACGAGAACACTACACAATTTAGATATCGAAAAATTGTATATTTGTTTAATTGTTACTTGTTAGTGAAAATTAATAAAGTTAAAAATATATTGACAATATATTAATTGAAAACTCAATTTAAAAACGGCTTGTTTATTTAAATTATCTATATATATATATATATATATATAAAATTGAATGTTTACTGTGTGTCAGTGTGTGTGTCCTTTATGCATTCCTAAATCGTTCATCCGATCGGGATTAAATTTGGTACAGAGATAGATATTAGACCTCTGGGAAGAAGATAGGCCAATTTAAAAAGGGTAAATTAAAATTAAAATTAATTTTTAACAATATAATATGGCATAACTATATTATACAGTAGTCAGTAACTACGGCCTACGGACAATAAGTAAATATCTTAATATCAACAACCGTAACTATATACACAACGGACACAACGGGGATATAAGGTATAGTCTACAATATTAATGGATCCTGTTTTATTTGGGCAATGCCAGAGACAATTCTCCATCACGCAGAATTTCTCTCGATCATAGAAGTTGTTATTAAATAAGTTCAGCTCATTGCGATCATAATTTGGAATATAAGCTGTTCTTAACTGCACATTTCAAATTCTTCCGTCGTGGACTGGGTTTTGTGAGCGTGGCACAAAGATTAACAAATCATTTTTCCGACCACATCTTTGTCCTTTGTTCGTTTTCCCAAAATCCTCAACTGGTCAATCGTGCCAAGTAGGTAAGACGTTGTGGGCAATGATTTTCTAGTCCGTTCGCAACAGCATACAATCCATCGTTTCAAATCTATAAATCTTTTTCTAATACTGTCTTCAACGTTATATATACTTTTTTACGAAGTTTTTCAATATGAAGATAGTTAGGATAGACAGATATTTTGTATGGATTTAAAACCAATGAAGTTCTCAATCATATTTTATTACGCCCCATTACTCCTTTTAGTTATAATGTATTAAAACTATTAATTATCAATATTCAATAACTATAATCAATCATTAAAAAAACAAATTATTTCATAAAATATGAAAAACATTTACGGGACCAATTTGATATTTGAGGGCTTATAACCCCAGAACCCCCCTCATTTCTACCTATACAGAACAGGAAAAACTAAAAAAGAGACGAGCTCTCGTCTACCGTCTCCGAACCAGAGTGATAAATAGCCAAACGAAAACCATAAATATATTATTTTCTCTCGGATATTACTGACGACACCAGTCAATATGTATATATAATTACATCAAAAACCTATAAAATAAAAATCAGCATAAATGTGTATGATACTAAATAATTTATGTAGTGGCCGTGGTTAGTGCTGACTAGACAGAGTCCATACATTACATCACATAATATATATATACATATACATATGCACGTATATATATATATATATATACATTAAATTGTGCCTCCGATACATATTACTGTAAAAGGGTAGTCGTTCTCAATATCAGCAACATGCACCCTAAACTTGTGAATTTAACGTGTTAAACAATGAAACACTCCAGCAACCCTTCCTATATATTTGTGAAATATGAGAGAACAAATTATAACTATAAGTGATAAGTATATTATATAGATATATATAATATATAATTATTAATGTATGCAAAAAATATTTCACATGCCTGCTACCTACATAAGTATACCAAACAGATTTATAGAAAATATTAACGTGAAAAACGTAAGAGTACTTATCGAACTGCAATACATATTATAATATAAGCTATCCGGGCTTCCTTAAATATTTGAAATACATTTGGCAAGTGTAAAAAATTTAAAAATTTATTTGCTTGTTCTTAAGTTTAGTATTTTTTTAGTCAACCAATCGTTGAAATAATAGTTATGGCTTTAATATTATTACAACTACTTAGGTACTTATAATATTTTTTACCATAGTGTCATTAATAATATAATATACTTACCAGCGACCTACCAAATGTTTAAGTTCTTATAAGCTGTTGCTCTATTCCAATTGATGTCGAATAGACAGCCATTCTGGAGATTTTTTCCATGGGCTACGAACATTAGAGATACTACAGCGAGATTCTAATTTATAATTGCTAAATATGTATAAAACTTCGGGGATCCAAAACTGTTATATACAATTTTGTTGAACAACAACTGGTTTTTGCAATTCGAGCCTCAATCCACGAAGAGGATACACATAAATAATACAGTAATATATGTTAATAAATAATAACGTAGTACTAGCCACAAATTTCCAAAATATAATAGTAGGTACCTGCTCAAAATGGTTGGTGCCTATTACAACGACCAACAATATTGTTTTTTTTTACATTTTTATTCAATGGTTAATACTGTTTTACTATTTATTATAACTATACAATTTTAAAAATAACATAGGGTAAATATAAATTATATCTTATGACAAGTTAGAGCAATATTTGTCAAAAGACAACAAAAAAATATTCATAATTTTGTAGTTAACAAATTTAAAAAAAAATATATTAATAAATTTAGAATTAACATGGTAAAAATAAGATAAAACAAAATAAAATAAATCATAGTTTTAAAGTCTTAATACAGGTATAGGTTCCCCGAGTTAGAGGGTATCCACGATGGTGGGCCTCCCTCCTCACGCCATTTCATGTTATGTACCTTATATTAGCTATCAAATTTACTTATTGTATTGTATATAAATATAACAGATTGTAAATACTCTGTAATAAAAAAAATTTATGTATAGGTATATAAAATATATTAATAAATAATGAAATAAAACCAAATAAGCATTACAAAAATAATTAATTGAACTATGTTATTAATATTAAATACTAATCGTTGCATAATAAGTAATGACTCTAATAGGCAAAAGTTCATCGATTTATAGAACTTTAAAAATAATTAATGTCCAGGTTTTGAATCCATTCGACTGCATCTCCATTGTCTGTATGTACTACCTTGTGAAAAATTGTTCATGATTGATGACCACAGCCAAAGGAAGGGGTAGTATACAGTCTCCATTTGTGCATCAGGTGATTATACCTTCCATGTCCAGTCCGCAAGCGATTTAAAGTCACTCATATAGGAAAAATAATCTTAGAGAAGAATTTCGGCTGTGGCGTCACCAGGATTTTTTTAAGGGATGTTTTTTTTGTAATAAAATGTAACTTGTGAAGGATTTTACCTACCCTACAATGCAGTGGCGTATTTAGGAATTTTGATAAGGGGGTGGATGAAATATATAATAATAGGTACACTCAATAAATACGAATATAATATACATTTTTTATTTTTAAAATCCTCTAACTTGTTGAGTTTAGTGTGGATCAAGGTGAAATAAGAATTAACACAAATTGTATAGTACCTAATAGCATTTATTATAAATTCATACTAACGACAATTCCGTGTTTAATACGATAAACAAAGAAAATAGTTATAATACGAAATCCCGTTTTCTATTTTTTGGATGCTCAGTTCACCGATAAGCTTATCTGGCATGATTATTGTATTGACCGGTAACATGCAAATAAAGCCAACACATTAAGAGGACGCTACACCCGTATGTGTTATCTCCGTCTTACACAAGCACGACATAGCAAATCGTCCTTCACTATTCTCAATAGTGCAACACACCTCCTCGGCTTGTCAAACCCAGTGGCTGTCGATATTTATACCTAACTCTATCCAGTTAAGGAGTAGTTGGTTGGCTATTCCCACTACACGAACCGGTCCTTAGATCCGGGTTGTTGAATTGATATAAATAAAGTTTTCTGAGTTATATTTTACAGGTCCTAGAAACTTATGACCT
This sequence comes from Acyrthosiphon pisum, assembly GCF_005508785.2. NCBI lineage: Eukaryota > Metazoa > Arthropoda > Insecta > Hemiptera > Aphididae > Acyrthosiphon > Acyrthosiphon pisum. The sequence goes on from NC_042494.1 coordinate 7,659,709, forward strand.
GCGTTCATAGACTAACACAATTAACACGATATAGCAACGAATACAATGTTTTATTCAAGACTAAAATAATTATAATATTATAACCAATAAAATACACTATCACCTGAGTAACCCTGTTCTTAAGGGTAGTATATTGAAGATAACAGGAGTAGCGGAGTACGAGTTGAACAATATTGAATTATTATAATTTAACTATTAGGTACGTTATTATATACTTAAAGTTAATCAATTAATTACGTTTAATAATATTGTAAATATGACTATAGTAGACTGATGTATAGTCTCTATTTCACGGTTCAAAACTCGACTGGCTGCTATGCCAATAATATATAGGCTCGTACTCTACGTTCCTGTTTTCTGTTTACCTAAGCAAATTCGCCGAGTGCGACATAAATGACGAGTCAGTAAACTGCGAATCGTTACAGTTACTCTCTCGCCACTTAAAATCTGCCCTCAGATTTTAAATTGAAAAAAATTATATACAAATAGAGAAAAAAAA
>NC_042494.1:7661360-7663854 GCF_005508785.2 Acyrthosiphon pisum
TTGGTGTTGTGTTACATTCACTGGGAAAGTTTTATATTCGTTATTTTTATTAGAAATAAATATACTAATTTAACTAACTTACGATATTTCACTATCTGCTATTTCCATAAATTGTACTGCAGGTATTGAAGTTGAAGTAGATGGCAAATCGCAGTTATTATACTCCCTAAAATTTTTTATGAACATAAAATATATAGGTATTTTTATTTTATGTTGTAAATGCTATGACTATTTTTTTTAAACTTACAAATTTCCACTATCTGCTATTTCCATAAATTGTACTGCAGGTATTAAAGTTGAAGTAGATGGCAAATCGCAGTTATTATACTCCCTAAAATTTTTTATGAACATAAAATATATAGGTATTTTTATTTTATGTTGTAAATGCTATGACTATTTTTTTTAAACTTACAAATTTCCACTATCTGCTATTTCCATAAATTGTACTGCAGGTATTAAAGTTGAAGTAGATGGCAAATCGCAGTTATTATACTCACTAAAATTTTTTATGAACATAAAGTATATAGGTATTTTTATTTTATGTTGTAAATGCTAAGACTATTTTTTTTAAACTTACAAATTTCCACTATTTTGAGTTGCGCTTTCTGTTGTATTCCTTTTCCCAAAACGTCTTTTCATTATGCTTTTGATAGATTTTTTTCTGGCAACGTGTGCTTTGCACTTTTCAATTTCACCGTTGGGTGAGTCCAATTGTAGTGGGTTATTCGTATAATTCACCAATGAAGCGTTATATTTATTTTTTTTTTTAAATTTAAACACACTTTTGTAAATATTTTCAGAACTAAAATATTCAGCTATTAACATTGGATGTTTCTTATTGGGTAACATAGTAGTACCTGTTGCTACCCACTCAATTCCATCCGAAATTTTATTTAGTTCATTATTATATTCAATATATATGTACCACTCACCTGATTGTGGCTTAATTTGTGTACAACATTCAATGCTTTCCGTTATATATGGTTTGTTGAGTATTTGTATTGCTTCTTTCAAGTTGATATATAAACGATTAGGTAAAAAATAAATTTTAACAATCTTTAAATTGTTTGATTCACTTCTTAACATAACTTTCTTAATTAGGTCTAATGTCTTTTTATTTTGTCCTGAGTGAGCTTTTATCTTTTCATCAATTTCGATTAAATCGTCCTCGTTTAATATTCCAAAGGCCCATTTTTGAAAAGAACCTATTACATTAACTAAACCTCTTTTAGCTATTCTATGTGTTTTAAGATTATTATAAGTATTAAATCTTTTATTTAGTTGTGCAATAGTGTTGTTTATCAGACCACTAAACTGTTGACAAATTTCAGAAACGTTTCCTATGGATTTAGCTCTACAAAATGTCATTGTTTTATTATTTATTTCCATTAAATCATTATATTTAATTTCATAGTTTGTGGTGTTAACGAGGGTTATTAATTTAAAAGTATCTGTGGTTAACTTAATTTTTGAAATGTACTCATAGTAAATTCCTGAATTTTCTATTTTATGATCCGTGTATTTATTAATGCCAGCTGTTTCTACCATGAGAAGTATTAAAGAAATAAAAATCATTCTCATGAAGTTGGAAAACATGTTTACTTTGTGTAATTACGTTATTTTTATGAAAGTGGGTTTCTTTTTTTTTTATTTTTTATTCTTTATTTTTTAATTTTTTATATAATACAGTATTTCCGAAACCTCTGGTATGTAGTCTAAAACTGAGCTTAATTCAGTGCACAAGGATGATCTATCTTCCTTATCTTGTAAATAATTATCTAAGTAGTTGATTATGTTATTTGTAAAAATTTCCAGTTGATTTATATTAAATGGTCTTGAAAGTTGGTAATTGGCTTTTGTTATGTGATCTATTAAACAAAATGCTTCTAATTCCTTATTAGTGGAATGTTGTGAATTAGTTATTATGTTATCTAATTTAATAATTAATTGATTTTCTCTTTGAAATGAATCCATGAAATTCTAATTTATATTATAGAAATGTGTCTATGGTTTTTGTTAAAATTTAAATATTTTAAACTACTTAAAATTTTATGTGAAGATTACCTTTGTAATAAAATTATATGATTGATGTACGATGTTTTAATACTCACAGTTTTCTTCTTGTATTAAGTATTTGTAATAAAATGTTATATTACTATAAGAATGAATGAAATTTAATATATAATTTTAAATATTTTTTTTTTATAAGATATTCACATACTGAAAATGTAAGAACAAGTGTTCGATTGACGGTTGTCGTGAGACTAACCTGTATGTAATATGCAATAATACAATATAGGTATAATAATGAAATCGCCTTATTTATGCTGATATCGGGTTTCTCTTTTTTTTTTATTATGAATAATAATACGTACTATGCGTTGGGTGTCTTTTATCGATAAATTTTTTTATTTGTTGTACATGAATTGGCCCATCTACTAATTTTACCATTCTTAGGTAATTTTATTAAATATGAATTTGTATTTAATTTCTT
>NC_042494.1:7663904-7665005 GCF_005508785.2 Acyrthosiphon pisum
AACTGGTGCATCTAAATAACTTTTTTGACGTCTACGTATTGGTTGGGTTGTTGCAGTCTCTAAAAAATAACTTCTGCATTATTTTTTATATATTTTATGATAATGTGTATAACTATATACCGTACAATTATTATTACAGCGTATAATGAATAATTATGAGTAGTTAAATATGTTTCCTTTCTTAAACTTTCTTCTTGTATTTCTAACATGTTTATTACAGAGTCTAATGAATTGGAAGATTTTGATATATCAGATAATTGGTTGTCTATCGTCTTTAATACCGGTATAGTTATTTGTGGTTCTTGTATTTTATTAATTTTATTTATTAAGTTTGTAGACACATTTGTTAAGTGAAATTGTGGTACAAAGTCTATATTTGTCGTCATATTAGCATAACAATTATTTGGTTTTAAAACTGTTGTAGGGGTTGTTACATAGCAAGCTTCGTTTATTGATAGGATCCCTGTTCCAAATAGTTTTAGTATTTTACTATTATCTGGGCATACTAATGTTACAGTATTTAATTGATCTGATGCATATATCCAAGAATTTTTTAAGATTAGTTTTTTATAGAATGTTATTGAAGTTTTTATGTACCTTACGTCACAAGAAACTGGTAAATTTAAAGGGTCAATGAATAATTGAACTTCACAAGTATCATGGGTGTTTCTGATTATTATATTATGTGGGTTACATATTGTTATATCTAAAGAGTGCCTACACATCAAATAATTATTTAGTGTTGAGTGAACTATTCTTGTTTGAATATTAATTAGGTCTAATGTCTTTTTATTTTGTCCTGAGTGAGCTTTTATCTTTTCATCAATTTCGATTAAATCGTCCTCGTTTAATATTCCAAAGGCCCATTTTTGAAAAGAACCTATTACATTAACTAAACCTCTTTTAGCTATTCTATGTGTTTTAAGATTATTATAAGTATTAAATCTTTTATTTAGTTGTGCAATAGTGTTGTTTATCAGACCACTAAACTGTTGACAAATTTCAGAACGTTTCCTATGGATTTAGCTCTACAAATGTCATTGTTTATTATTTATTTCCATTAATCATTATATTTAATTTCATAGTTTGTGGTGTTAACGA
>NC_042494.1:7665105-7665740 GCF_005508785.2 Acyrthosiphon pisum
CCACTGCCTAACCGTCTAGGTCGTGGAGACTTAAGTTATTGGGATACCCACCAGCACTTTTACAAGAGGCAGCTGCCTCTTAAAATAGCTAGGTATTCACGCCACCAGTGGATAATAGATAATGGTCTTAAGTTTTGGAATAATATAATATCATTGTCTACGAAAAATGATTCTGAGAGGAAACGATTTGGCAGCTTAAGATATTAGATTCTGAGCAGATCGAGGAAGCTATTGGTTTTACAATGGTGTTTATTTTTTTTTTTTTTTTATATCCTGTATACAAAATTTCTACCAGAAGGAGTGCTTCGATTTCAACATATAGTACCTTATCTTTTATCAAATTGGATCAGGATGGTACTTTAGAGAGGTAATTTTCTGATTGTCTCAATAGTAATTTAATGCCACGGGAAAAACCACCGAAAAATTACTAAAAAAACGCTAAATATGGGATTTTAATTGCTAACGCTTTGTTTATCACCATAGAAACGAACAAAAAATTATAATATTATAATATTAATTCAACTTACATGATAAAATAAATAATAACAATATAAAATATCCAGACTGACAAACAGTCTCCGCTCAGAATCGTTTTTCTTATACAATGATATTCTATCATTGAATTCAGTCTATAC
>NC_042494.1:7667325-7671915 GCF_005508785.2 Acyrthosiphon pisum
CCATGATCAATAAACCCATTATATCAAAAAGTGGATTTCGAAAAATCGATTTAGCACCTTTGGTTCTGAGCCCACGTGGGTGTCTAGTAGAGTAGGAGGGAACGCGAAATTAAACAGTGGCTAGTAAGTTTGGGGAGTCGATGGTATCATTGAGTAGAGATGTGATGAACATGAGATCTGCGTGTTTACCGCAAGATGCCAGAGTTGGGATATTAAGAGTGGAGCGGATAACGGTATAATCATGACGTGTGTGTTCAATATTTAGTAAAAAGGTAATGAAAGATAGGAAACGATATTGTACTCGTTCAAGGTGCAATTGATCACAGGCCAGATATGGAAACCAAATGACCGATCCATACTCGAGAATGGAACGGACAAGGCTGAAGTAGAAGGTACGGAGGCAGGTGGCGGAGGTAAAGATGGTTATGTTTCGTTTGATGAATCCAAGGATCTTCAGACTCTTCCCAACAGACTATGCGAAGGTTGTCAGGTAACCTTAGGTCATTATTGAGCGCAGAGCAGTAACTACGGAGAAGAAAGGCGGCTTCGTCTTCGATAGGAAAAATCATTTTCAAAGGCCTTGGTTTGCGCGAACTGGGACCACCCAAGCGAAATAGCTTAAAGTTATTAGAAACTGGTAGAGAAATGGATCCCAGGACTCGAGACACCTCAGCGTTGTCATCAGTTATTCTTAGCGCAGCTGTTATAGAGCGCGATTCAGCAATACCGTAAAGAATTGCACTGAAGGTGCATTTATTGCTTTCAGAGTTTTCGCGGAGCAGCTGAGCAGCGAGGGCGGTCGTTTGTGGGGTGGTAGATCCGACATCGAGGTTGTCGAATTTAGTTTTTAGAGAGGAGAGCTCCGCGCGAAGGGAATTGTTTTCTTTCCGGAGGTGAGAAACATCATGCGTAAGTTTAGTGAGGTAGCCGCGGTTTTCTTCGAATTGTGTTGATTGAAAGGTTTGAATATTTTGAATAGCTATCATCAAGTCACTGTTAGAAGGAGATGGCGGCAGTAGTGAAGCAGACGTCGTGTTACTACAAGTATTAGGTTTTGAAGGGGTGGTGCCCAAATTGGTTTTTGGAGTTGTTTTGAGAGATGAAGGCATATTTGCTTGAGAGGTGACTATTAAAGAGTTATGACGTGGACGTTAGTAACAACAGGCGAAAGAGATAGGCAACTAAACGAGTGTTGTTGCGTAGGTAAAGCGGACGTATCAGTTAGGCAAAATTCAAACCTACTATACTCTATCCCAAAAGAGAATAATCACTTTTCGCGCATGTAGACTGAGCGCTATGGCAGCGCCGAGGCCAACTTTCTCCCACCTAAAGCAGCCGACGGATTCCGAAGACAATTGACGACCGTTTACGATTAATATTTACAATTATTATTACGCGCGAGTGTGCGACCGCAGTAATGCATTAACAATGGAGAGGGCTACACGTTCTTTTTTTTCGTAAAATGTGACTATTTTTTAAATAAAATTAATTATTATTCAAATACAACGAACAATTATTATTTACGAAAAAATCTATAATATTATATGCAAAATAAAAGTATGATATTGTACAGGAAATAAAAATATAAACATAATATTACATTCAAAATACAAATATAACATAATAATGAAAAAAATTATAATATTATATACAAAAAAATTAATATATACAAATACAAAATACGAATATAGCACTCGTAATAATGAACAAAATTATAATATTATATACAAAAAAATTATAAAATACAAAATACGAATATAACATAATAATGAACAAAATTATAATTTTATATACAAAAAAATTAATATATACAAATACAAAATACGAATATAGCACTCGTAATTATGAACAAAATTATAATTTTATATACAAAAAAATTAATATATACAAATACAAAATACGAATATAGCACTCGTAATAATGAACAAAATTATAATTTTATATACAAAAAAATTAATATATACAAATACAAAATACGAATATAGCACTCGTAATAATGAACAAAATTATAATATTATATACAAAAAAATTATAAAATACAAAATACGAATATAACATAATAATGAACAAAATTATAATTTTATATACAAAAAAATTAATATATACAAATACAAAATACGAATATAGCACTCGTAATAATGAACAAAATTATAATTTTATATACAAAAAAAATTAATATATACAAATACAAAATACGAATATAGCACTCGTAATAATGAACAAAATTATAATATTATATACAAAAAAATTATAAAATACAAAATACGAATATAACATAATAATGAACAAAATTATAATTTTATATACAAAAAAATTAATATATACAAATACAAAATACGAATATAGCACTCGTAATAATGAACAAAATTATAATTTTATATACAAAAAAATTAATATATACAAATACAAAATACGAATATAGCACTCGTAATAATGAACAAAATTATAATATTATATACAAAAAAATTATAAAATACAAAATACGAATATAACATAATAATGAACAAAATTATAATTTTATATACAAAAAAATTAATATATACAAATACAAAATACGAATATAGCACTCGTAATAATGAACAAAATTATAATTTTATATACAAAAAAATTAATATATACAAATACAAAATACGAATATAGCACTCGTAATAATGAACAAAATTATAATTTTATATACAAAAAAATTAATATATACAAATACAAAATACGAATATAGCACTCGTAATAATGAACAAAATTATAATATTATATACAAAAAAATTATAAAATACAAAATACGAATATAACATAATAATGAACAAAATTATAATTTTATATACAAAAAAATTAATATATACAAATACAAAATACGAATATAGCACTCGTAATAATGAACAAAATTATAATTTTATATACAAAAAAATTAATATATACAAATACAAAATACGAATATAGCACTCGTAATAATGAACAAAATTATAATTTTATATACAAAAAAATTAATATATACAAATACAAAATACGAATATAGCACTCGTAATAATGAACAAAATTATAATATTATATACAAAAAAATTATAAAATACAAAATACGAATATAACATAATAATGAACAAAATTATAATTTTATATACAAAAAAATTAATATATACAAATACAAAATACGAATATAACATTATTTACAAATGTAATATTATACATTTATTCATCAGTTTCTGATAAAGGTCTAACGTCGTCAAAATCGTCCGAGTCATCAGTTTCAACATTTAAAACACATGGTTCTTTTTCAGCCATCAATTCATCCACCACAAAGTCCATTTTCAAAAACTTTTCCTCCTCTTCTATAGTATGCTTAATGAAGTTTTTCCACATGTCGGCATTAACTCTTTCTACGCCTTCTATTAGTAATTGTTTTACGTCGTTTAGCTTAAAGGTTTTGTTGTTCATCCTCACATGGTTTTTTACACTGGACCATGCGAGCTCAATAGGATTGAACTCGCAGTGGTAAGGTGGCAGTCGAAGAATCGTTTTGTTTTGTTTTTTGACTAGTTCATCAATTACATATTTATTATACAAAGGTCTCAGCCTGTCCACAATCAAAAGAAGCTCTGGAATAACCATTGGTCTACTAATAACCTCTCCTTTGCTCTCGAGCCATTCAATAATTTTAGGTTTACTGGTGTTTCTCGTTGGGCATTTGTCCTGTTTCACCGAATGGTACGGAGCGTTGTCCATGACAATTACTGCGTTATCTTTGAGTCTAGGTAAAACACTTTCCAACCAATCACGGAAACAATCACCGTTCATTTCATCGTGATAGTCTTGGGTGTTTTTCTTAGACTCAAAGCACAGAAGACTGTCAGAAACAAATCCATCTTCCGACCCGATATGGCAAACTATCAGGCGTTTCCCCTTTCCACTAGGATTTACTGCTCCCGTTGAAAGACCTTTATTTGTTGCATCTCTCGCAGATTTGATTGATTTATCGCACCAAACTTTACTCGGTACGTCACCAGCATTTACCCAAGTTTCGTCTAAATAGTATATTGGCCGACCCTCCTCACGATATCTCCGAATATCCAATAAATATTTTCTCCGCCAAACAACAATTTCATTACGCTCAATCATTGCGCAATTTCGACCACGTTTAACAAATTCGAAATCCATATATCCTAATAATCTATGGAGCGAGGAGCGTGAAAAATTAGGCAAATCGACAGGTAAGAGTTAAGGAGCACGGTAGGCAGCCAGCACCGCATTCAACAAGTTGAAGTTAGAAACGAATTCAGCCAAGATTGAGAAGTGATAACCACGTAAAGAAAAAGCGTAGTAGGCACTCACACGATTGAAGCGAAGTCGAAAACTGCTAAATTAAAATCGAAAACAGCAGGCTCGAGGCAGGATAACAGGTGCAAGTGAGGTTGCGATGGAAACAACGTGGTAGAAAGCGTCCAAGAAGGTGAAGAAGGTTGAAAATTAGTTAAATTATAACTAAGAAGGAGAGAGCACTTTTCTTGTCTGTTATCACTTGTAATGTATGATCCTCATATATAATAAGCACGGACTACTACACTGGGACTGGGAAACGTCAAGGGAGGCGGCCAGGCGGGT
>NC_042494.1:7673836-7675800 GCF_005508785.2 Acyrthosiphon pisum
TTTAAGTTTTTTTCACTTAGCGTTTTTTACACGTAGTTGACGAAGTGTTTTTGTTGGGATCAGATTATAAAAAACAATAGAACGCGAAAACGCTGCCAGTAACATTATCATTCTCTTGCAGTGTTTGGAAGGAACGAGTTCCAAAAAGAACGGATTCCTGGAACGAATTCCTTTTTAAGGAGCGGCACGATGAACGAATTCCTTTTTATAAAAAAAGAACGAGAAAATGAACTAGTTCTTTTTTTCAAGGAAAAATAACAAAATTGTTTGTTCCTTTCTAGTTCCAATAATTTATACAGATAAGTATGTAAATAATTGAAATTAATATATATTTTTTTTTAAGTGTTTAATGTATTTTGCTAATTAGTGATCGTTATCGACTATCGACGTTATACAATCGATATACGTTGGCCAACAATTTAATTTTAAAGAAAACCTCAAAATAGAATTATAAAATATGAACGTATTTGTATATTATATTAGAATTAAAAACTAAAGAAGTATGCATATGAAAAAAACAACATTAATGATTATGTAAGAATTTTCATTTTATTTGGAACTAAAAAAGGAACTCGTTCATTTTCCAAAGGAACGACAAAGGAACGAATTCCTTTTTTTAAGGAACTTGCCAAACACTGTTCTCTTGTGTTATTGTAATTTGTAACCTAACAAATTTGTTTATTATAATATATTTTAATTACTGGATAATATTTTAAGATATTTTATTATTTTAACAATTTTAACTAATCTACTTAAGTGTTCTACTATTCAATGTTAGAGAACCCATGCATTTTTTTGTTTCCACCTTGCATACGCACGACTTGGCAAATTTTCATTCACTAGTTTCAATAGTGTGCTGTTAGTTTTGATATTAGAGTGAATTTACCTATTTTCCTATTATAAAACTTTTAATTAAGAATTTTATCTGTGCTTAAGCGTTGGCTATTTTTTCAATATTTTAATTTTCAAGCAAGACATGGGTATGTGAAATAACACAAATTAAAAATGATCATATCATCTACTTTGTAAGACTAAGTTTGTAATACTGATTGATAATACTGATTGATGATACAAATTAAAACTAAACTTAACATACATTATACATTATATTGTTCAAAAAAAATTTGGTATATTTAACGTTGTTATTTGTTTTAATTTACCAAGAAGTATTATATCAAGTACCTACAACGTACACACGCTGACAGGAACATTTCTGTAAAAAAACGCCACTGCCTAGCCATCTAGGTCGTGGAGACTTAAGTTATTGGGATACCCACCAGCACTTTTACAAGAGGCAGCTGCCTCTTAAAATAGCTAGGTATTCACGCCACCAGTGGATAATGGATAATGGTCTTAAGTTTTGGAATAATATAATATCATTGTCTACGAAAAATGATTCTGAGAGGAAACGATTTGGCAGCTTAAGATATTAGATTCTGAGCAGATCGAGGAAGCTATTGGTTTTACAATGGTGTTTATTTTTTTTTTTTTTTTATATCCTGTATACAAAATTTCTACCAGAAGGAGTGCTTCGATTTCAACATATAGTACCTTATCTTTTATCAAATTGGATCAGGATGGTACTTTAGAGAGGTCATTTTCTGATTGTCTCAATAGTAATATAATGCCACGGGAAAAACCACCGAAAAATTACTAAAAAAACGCTAAATATGGGATTTTAATTGCTAACGCTTTGTTTATCACCATAGAAACGAACAAAAAATTATAATATTATAATATTAATTCAACTTACATGATAAAATAAATAATAACAACATAAAATATCCAGATTGACAAACAGTCTCCGCTCAGAATCGTTTTTCTTATACAATGATATTCTATCATTGAATTCAAGTCTAATACAGGGCGATTGTAAACTCTCCCGATTTTAATAACATGTAAACTCTCCCGGGTCTACTTCAGTACTATTAAGCTAGAGGAGCATGGGACATTATTCGTATAAC
>NC_042494.1:7675900-7677145 GCF_005508785.2 Acyrthosiphon pisum
TAATGGTAATTTATTATATTAATGAGTTATAATGACTTATAAAGTTATATTGAACATTACAAATGTTTAAGCTGTTATTTAGGTTAACTAAATACTATTTTGTATACACACTTCAAGCAGTCAAGGGAGTAATATAATTAGAATTTATTAAACACATTTTCTACATAATTCATGCCATTTTATCTTTGTAAACTAACACTGACTGATCAGTTAGCTCCTTGCTAAAAACTCTAGGAAAATTGAAAATAGGTAATGTAACCTGGCCAACAAATTCTACTAATTTCATAATTCTTAAATAACAGTGTGGATAATTATGGCACAAAATATAACAGTAGAATTTATTATAAAAAAAAAAAAAACAATTTCTTATTTATTTTTAATTTATAACGTTTAACAAAAACGAAAAATTAAAATAACGTTTAAAAACTGAATAACGTTAAACGGAAAAAATCAAATAACGTTTCAACGTACAATAACGTTAAACATTAAAATTGTGTAACGTTTCAAAATACAAAAACGTTAAACATTAAAACGGAGTGACACGTGCGCATAATTCAGTGACACGCCAATTTAAAATATAATTCATAATTTTTACTTCACTATCCAAAAAAATTATAGATAATTTAAAACTATCTTAAACTCATTATTGGAATATATCGTAAGATATTGTAATCTGTACTTTCCATTTCCTAAGCTCGTAAACAAAACGATTAGATTATCAATAAATCCAACAACTCAAAATGAAGCCAGGCAACTTTATTCGAAGATTAAAAAAAAGAAACTGGTGTTTTGACTGTAGTATGGAACTCAATTTTCAAAGAATGAATAGTGTTAACAAAGACTTACAATCATCTAAAATTAATGTCTCAGCTATATTTCCTCTTTATACTTCATAAATTAATTTTATTCAAGGTGTCCGGGACGATTTTACATTATATGAAGGGGAAGCATTCAGTTTAAACATAACTTCAGATTATTCACTAAAAAGAAAAGTGAAAGTACCTAACCTAAAAGCAAATATTTGGATGATACAAACAGTCAATGTATCAAATTAACGTCCAGAGAAAAATGTATTATTAATACATATCATTATGTTATTTGTGATAAATTAATTTTTGAACTTAAAAAAAGAATAATGCTGTCTTAGAAATAGAAAAAAAGTTTAGTTTTTTATTCAAAAACAATATGAAAAAGTTAGATATTGTCAAGAATACATCAATTTATTGGATCATTTCCCTGATGACT
>NC_042494.1:7677195-7678321 GCF_005508785.2 Acyrthosiphon pisum
GTGTGTAAGACAGAAACAACACACACGGGTGTAGCGTCCTCTTAATACTTAATATTTAATAAAAACTTGAAAAACATCGTTCAGGTGTATAACAGTTGATACAGGCAAAGTAAAAATATTTACAAGAGTTCGTGAATATTTGGATAAACCTCTTTATCACAAACATCTAAAGCATGTAACCCAGAGGTGAATACAATGTTTTCAGTCACTAAAAAAAAACCCATGTCCAATGGTAAATCTACAGTCTTCATGGTAATTTTGTTTTATTTACCGACTATTTATCGGGTTTATTATAAACACTCATGCATGAAAAATAATTCGCAGAGAATTAAAACATATAGTATACCATCCACCATAAAGATATATTATGTTTTATTTTCCGATATTTATGCCACGAACGAATAGTGGCGTATAGTACCTATATCAAAGCGGACAAATTACCACGGCTAGAACATTTAGGTTCCTACTTAAAACTTAAAAGTAGTATAATATTGAGAAATACAGAAAATAAGTAAACTTAATTTTACAAAAAAAAAAGGTCAAGGGGGGATCTATTAACCTTAATTTTGTCTTCACCTTTATAAATGTATAATATTGGGTAGAACAATCACTAATGACCCATTAGTGATTATTGTAACCGAACCATACAATAATTTTTAAATGATACAACCAGGGCTTCAAAACGTTATTATAATGTTATAATTTATAACGCTATAACGGAAAAAAAATGAAAAAACATAGGTAAACGAAATCAATAAATGAAAAACGAAAAAAATCGAAGAACATTAAGAGGACGCTACACCCGCATACGTTTTCTCCGTCTTACAAATGTACGACATGGCAAAAACTGTTTTGCGCGGGACAACTTTTCTAGCACCATATTTATTATAGAGCTACCAAATTTTCACAACACGTAAAGAAGAAATTTATCAGTGCAACAGCGTGCTTTTTTTTTTTAATAGCACTATCCAATAATTTTTTATAAGCAAATAAAAAAACAAAAAAAACAAATGTTTAGAACCAAATAACTTTTATTGTATTTATGTTATCTAAATATGAGCACGCTGTTGCATAGATCATTTTTCCACCCTATATGTTCAGACATTTTTGAGTCACTACTACAAAC
>NC_042494.1:7680615-7683983 GCF_005508785.2 Acyrthosiphon pisum
TCAAATTGTAGCAGCGAACAATCATTCTTAGCATTAAAAGTTTAAAAACTCGATTGAGATCATGTTTATCTCAAGATAGGCTTGATAATCTGACTCTGTTAACAGTAGAACATGAAATAACAAAACAATAATTATATGGTGACATTATTGACGAGTTTTCGAAAGACCCTAGAAAAAGATCAATGTAATTAAGTGTAACATGTAATTATATAAAATAAAATATACATTTTTGAATAAGATAATACATTTATATGAGGCCTCTTTTTATTTAAGTCCATGGCCCCGAAATTTGTAAATCAGGCTCTGGCCTGGAATAATAACTCTGATTCGCAGCAGGATATTATCAGGTATATATTTACGTAATTGTGGTACATATAATATCAAATACAGCGTACAAATAAAATAAATACATTGAATGAATACACTGATTTCACGGCAACCAATAAAAATTATTATTATAATAGTTTTAAAACTCATGGCAACCATTTATAAACAAAAATGTCCAGTGTCCACCGTAAATTTCTAAATCTCCGTTTGAGCACATCCCCTGGTTGGACCTAGGGGGATGATTTGTGAATCTAAACAATCCGGGGCGTCACCCAAACGCATACAAAAAATTTAGTATATAATAGGAGTATAGTTAAGTTTTATAAATTTATCTATAAAGACTATACGCGGGTTTAGATCCAAAAGGTTCTATGTAAATATTTTATGAAATTCACTTTTTCGTTATATAGGCTATACATTTTACCGCGCTTTTTTCTAGCTAGTAAAGAATTCAATATGTTAAGAATCGAAGAATTTATTCAGTGAAAAAAAGTTTTATCTATCTTCAAAGTAACACTCTTACGAAACATAGATTGAACTGTACTTAATTTATCTAATGTTAGAACAAAAGGGTTCTATCGAAGTCAAGAACTATTTTTTTGGGAACAAAAAGTTCTAGGTGTGGTTTTTAATACCACGCGTACAATAATTTGTACAATAATAATATTATTGTGAATTCATAATGCGTCACAGTGGTTGGGCGGTGTTGTAAAAGTTTAATAATGTTATAAATATACATATAAGTATTTACTATAATAACATATCCTTTGGGATATTCCATTGTTCGACGTTCGCTCGCATTTTGTTATCATATTAAGATTATATATTAATAATTATAATATTGTAAATAATGTTTATAACAATAATAATATCATTTTGATAGTATTACGACGCATTAATTTGACGGTGTTCTTAAATAAAATAAATTAAGTATGTACGGGATCAGAATACATTATTTTGTATGCTAGGTTGGTAATACTATGTAGAAGAAGTTCTATGTGGTACAATACTTTTATTTATATTGTTTGCAAAAAGGTTCTATTTCATATTTGATTGTTAATTTTTGGGCTAAAAGGTCTTCCCTGTAAATTCTAGAGTCTAGAACTATTTGGTTCCAAGTTTGGTTTTATCAATATTATTTGATTACCAAATCCCTTTTCAATTGACTGTTGAGATAATATAAATTCTGATTTAATTTAAAATTTTTTGATAATTTATACGTCCAAATCAAATATTTATAAGCTGAAAAATATTTGAACACATTTAAATTGGCTTTTCTGAACAATTTCAAATTTACACATACAACCTTTTGGATCCAAACCCGCGCAATATTAAATACATTGTAACTCATATTATGTTAATATTATTTATTACACCATCGTGTGGAGGATGGAGCCTCCAGAAAAGTAATTATTGTAAAACAAATTGGAAAAGTAATTAAATCGATCACTGTTTGAGTGTCATTTCTATTATATTCTATACGTCTTCTATAATTCTATGATATTAGATATCGCGTTATACCGCGTTTATCAAATTTAAAATGTAAAAATTATTTTGCAGCTAAAAACTTCAAATTTATAAAATGTTCAATTTGTATTGCTAAGGATTTAAAAATAGGTTCCATGTAAGTAGTTCATACTGTAACCGAAAATTCCAAAAAATATATAAGCACAGTTTTTTTTTTAGTTATTTATTAAGTTAAAATTTGGACGAAATTAGATATTTAAAGTTTAAACGAAAAATATCGATTTAAGTTTCGTGTTGTAATTCAAAATATTATTCGTGCGTACTTGAAACTTCCAAAGTATAGGTATCATATTATTATTATATACAAATATAAAAATATGCAAATAATATTAATTCTACTCAGGTACTGCATGCTAACGTATTAATAATAACAATATACCTAAATATAAGATAAAAAAGTAGGTATGTGGATGTTGTTCTGCTGTACAGTAGGTTACAAGTGGGTCATTGAATAGGGCGGTTGTAAACTCTCCCGGGTCAATTAATGTTCACCTGAAGGAAATGTGTAAACTCTCCCGGGTAAACTTTATGTTCACCTGAACGAAATGTGTAAACTCTCCCGGGTCAATATTATGTTTACCTGAAGGAAATGTGTAAGCTCTCCCGAGTTGTTTTAAATGTTATTGCTACTCTATAAATTGCCTTAACTGCAGAGACTGTGAATGTCATTTAACATTTTTACTATCAATTGTATTACTGTTAAGGCGCCCGGTGCCAATGTGATTTTGTCCTCAAAAACACGGTTTACGGGAATAATGATCCTGCCCTGTAGAATTAACCAAATTTGATAATTTTTTTTTTTATTAATAGAGGAGAATATTCTACAGCCCGCATCGAACTCATTTTTTCGATGTTTTAATCTCAAACTTAATTATAAGTCTTTAAAAAAAAGACAATTTTTAGCTTTTTTTACAAAATTATTTTATACTATTATTTAAAATAAAATACAAAATCAGAGATCGATGCGGGCTGTAGGAAGTCTTTTTCTTTCAGATAAAAAAATTGTCATTAAAATCCGACAATTCTATAAAGCTTGAGAGTTATTCCCGTAAAGTAATTTTTTCGATATAATACACCCTATCAACCACCCCTAAATAGTTATCGGGTAGTAGATTAGTGGAAAAGTTTTATAATTGAGGTAGCAACTAAAATATAAAATTGAATTTTCAAATTTTATAGAATTGTGGAAAATTTGAAAAACTGGCACCGGGACCCTTAACCTGTATTTTCTATTTAAATATTAATTATTTATACCTTAAGTCGTTTGAAATCAGTGTGTTCCAATTACCATAAAAAATAGTATTTTGACTATATTATATTATAGCTCACAGCAACAATGATTTTTATTATTAACAGAATTATTTTAGTGTTACCAACTCTGTTATACGAATAATGTCCCATGCTCCTCTAGCTTAATAGTACTGAAGTAGACCCGGGAGAGTTTACATGTTATTAAAATCGGGAGAGTTTACAATCGCCCTGTATTAGACTTGAATTCAATGATAGAATATCAT
>NC_042494.1:7686151-7687175 GCF_005508785.2 Acyrthosiphon pisum
AATAATTCAAATACTAAATAACAAATTTTTATTAAATTAGGATTAATTACTTATAACTACATTATACACATTAGACCATTTACTTAGATTCCACCTTATATCACACATATTATCTTTAAGATTTTTTCACTTAGTGTTTTTTTACACGTAGTTTTTTTTTTATAAATTATCAAATTTAATATACTGTATTAATACGTTTGGGGTAATTGTTTACTCTATGCGCAAAACGATGGATTAAATTAAATTAAACCAATACCTGGTATCCGAAACCGAAACCGAAATCGAAAAAAATCAATACCGGTATCCGAAACCGAAACCGAAATCGGAAAAATCAATACCGGTATCCGAAACCAAAACCGAAATCGGAAAAAATCAACAGGTACCGGTATCCGAAACCGAAACCGAAATCGGAAAAAAATCAACCATTTCTCTCCGTTAGAAATTGATGAAGAAAAATATAACAACTTGTTAATCGACAAAATCTTTGCCTGTTTGGGATGTTGGAAAATTATTATAAATAGTGGTAATACGGTACACGTTAACTAAACACGCAAAACCGAAAATATCCAAGTCAATAGTACTCAATCCCGCAAATAGATTCAACAAAATATCTTGGAATGCACCCACCTTGACTCTTGTCTAAACTGGAAACACCAAGTCTGTCAGAGAGTAGGATTTTATGGGGGTTTTATGATTTATTATTGAATTAAAATTTAACACACAGATACATTATAGTGAATTACTAAACTACTATATTATAGGCACCATAATTTCACCAAAAAGGCGTTACACCACGGCTGGCCACGAGTATAGTCCAACGGATTACAATCGAAATAAAGTTTCGAAAGGAACTACACTATTCACCGAGACATGATTCTGCCAACAATACCAGAAGAAATCCACAGTTTTGCTCGCAAACACGATATGAGGCTAGATCATGATGTCAATCTATCAGTTATCTAATTATTAGATAATATGATATCTAATTATCACGGACTACTACACTGGACTGGAAACGAGACGT
>NC_042494.1:7687225-7688692 GCF_005508785.2 Acyrthosiphon pisum
CTGCGCTCCTAACGTTTAACTAATATCTGTTTGATAAATATGCTAACAATATAGTTTATTAAACACTTGACATTAAATATACAACTGTACTTTTTGATTTAATTATTACTTTATTACATTAGTACTTAAGTAACTCAAAGCCCTGTGCTTTAACAACAGTTCAAGTTATTATTCATTTTTATATTTTGGAATAGTTACCACTTACTTTATTCGTTAAAAAATATTATGAGTAATGTATGTTTACTTAAAAATATTTATACTTAACGAAGCATAAAGTTGTATACTTAAATAAGTTTTATTACATTTCGAGCACTTTTCGCTGTAGGCGGATTGTCCGTTCGGGAATCGACTCTCACCCGAGATGACTGATAGCTAGACACTCAAACTCAGAATCCAAATTTCCGATTTCAACATACACACTCAAGAACCGGACATACACGACCGGTGCATGGTCTGCGATCCGACGTAGTCGGATTGCCTACCTGACTAGCTACTTGCGTACGAGCGACTCACACTCCCACTGCATCCGATCCACCGCAAGCGGATTGTCCGTTCGGGAATCGATTTTCTCCCGGGATGACTGATAACTAGACACTCAAACTCAGAATCCGAATTTCTGATTTAAACACATACGAGAACCGGACATACACGCCCGGGGGGTCTGCGATCCGACGTAGTCGGATTGCCTACCTGACTATACTCTATCCCAAAAGAGAATAATCAGTCGGCCGACCGGTTTTCGTCCATTTCCGCGCATCTCCCACCAGCTACCCGTAATATTGGTCGTTTTGTACTGTAACTGTGCGCGTGCGCCGTGGGCCACGGTTCGCGGCGCTCTCACGCGCGTGCGTGCGTCGTGCGTCAGGCACCGCGCGTAATTTTAAAAAAACGTTAAAAATCAAAGGAAAAAAATCCCTATCCCCTCACTCATTTTTTACGCCATGATTTTTTGTTTGTTTTTTTGGCGTGATACGTACAGAGCACATGGCAATTGCTCACTTTTGCTCTGTGTAACCTAGCAGCACTATCCCCGTGTTTGTTATTTTCATCGCGCTTATTATTTGTTTGTGATTACAATTTTTTTTAAAATTTTTTGAACATGGATAACGTTACATCTCCTCGAGTGCTACGGAATCCTAAAGGAAAGGTAAATATACTTCATTTTATTATTATATTATATTATTAAGAAATAAGGACAGTAAGAAAAAAAAAAATAATGAAAAAACGTGAATTTTTTATGCAATGCACTTTTACCAACGATATTGTTTTAGTTTGGCAAATCTCAAAAATAGAAAACCGCAAATACTTGCAAATTTTAACGCGTACATATTTTAGCAATTACTTTATGTTATAAAAATATTTTGATCATTTTTGTACTCCTTAAAGGCTTCTACTCCTTCAATTTTAATTTATTTAATTTTTTGAATTAATTATCGTTAGCAAATTATTTTCTGCATATGCGTTCGT
>NC_042494.1:7690360-7692169 GCF_005508785.2 Acyrthosiphon pisum
TTACGAGTGCTATATTCGTATTTTGTATTTGTATATATAATTTTTTGTATATAAAATTATAATTTTGTTCATTATTACGAGTGCTATATTCGTATTTGTATTTGTATATATTAATTTTTTGTATATAAAATTATAATTTTGTTCATTATTATGTTATATTCGTATTTTGTATTTTATAATTTTTTTGTATATAATATTATAATTTTGTTCATTATTACGAGTGCTATATTCGTATTTTGTATTTGTATATATTAATTTTTTTGTATATAAAATTATAATTTTGTTCATTATTACGAGTGCTATATTCGTATTTTGTATTTGTATATATTAATTTTTTTGTATATAAAATTATAATTTTGTTCATTATTATGTTATATTCGTATTTTGTATTTTATAATTTTTTTGTATATAATATTATAATTTTGTTCATTATTACGAGTGCTATATTCGTATTTTGTATTTGTATATATTAATTTTTTTGTATATAAAATTATAATTTTGTTCATTATTACGAGTGCTATATTCGTATTTTGTATTTGTATATATTAATTTTTTTGTATATAAAATTATAATTTTGTTCATTATTATGTTATATTCGTATTTTGTATTTGTATATATTAATTTTTTTGTATATAAAATTATAATTTTGTTCATTATTACGAGTGCTATATTCGTATTTTGTATTTGTATATATTAATTTTTTTGTATATAATATTATAATTTTGTTCATTATTACGAGTGCTATATTCGTATTTTGTATTTGTATATATTAATTTTTTTGTATATAAAATTATAATTTTGTTCATTATTACGAGTGCTATATTCGTATTTTGTATTTGTATATATTAATTTTTTTGTATATAAAATTATAATTTTGTTCATTATTATGTTATATTCGTATTTTGTATTTTATAATTTTTTTGTATATAATATTATAATTTTGTTCATTATTACGAGTGCTATATTCGTATTTTGTATTTGTATATATTAATTTTTTTGTATATAAAATTATAATTTTGTTCATTATTACGAGTGCTATATTCGTATTTTGTATTTGTATATATTAATTTTTTTGTATATAAAATTATAATTTTGTTCATAATTACGAGTGCTATATTCGTATTTTGTATTTGTATATATTAATTTTTTTGTATTTAAAATTATAATTTTGTTCATTATTATGTTATATTCGTATTTTGTATTTTATAATTTTTTTGTATATAATATTATAATTTTGTTCATTATTACGAGTGCTATATTCGTATTTTGTATTTGTATATATTAATTTTTTTGTATATAATATTATAATTTTTTTCATTATTATGTTATATTTGTATTTTGAATGTAATATTATGTTTATATTTTTATTTCCTGTACAATATCATACTTTTATTTTGCATATAATATTATAGATTTTTTCGTAAATAATAATTGTTCGTTGTATTTGAATAATAATTAATTTTATTTAAAAAATAGTCACATTTTACGAAAAAAAAGAACGTGTACCCCTCTCCATTGTTAATGCATTACTGCGGTCGCACACTCGCGCGTAATAATAATTGTAAATATTAATCGTAAACGGTCGTCAATTGTCTTCGGAATCCGTCGGCTGCTTTAGGTGGGAGAAAGTTGGCCTCGGCGCTGCCATAGCGCTCAGTCTACATGCGCGAAAAGTGATTATTCTCTTTTGGGATAGAGTATAGTAGTTTGAATTTTGCCTAACTGATACGTCCGCTTTACCTACGCAACAACACTCGTTTAGTTGCCTATCTCTTTCGCCTGTTGTACTAACGTCCACGTCATACTCTT
>NC_042494.1:7694134-7695042 GCF_005508785.2 Acyrthosiphon pisum
CCAAGACGACGTGCAAACAAGTGCCGCCATTGCGCGGGACTATCGATAACTTTTTAGAAAAGTCGGGTTTTACCCCTTTTCGACGCGTCCGCCCTCCCCGTCGCCGACTTATTCGCGTTCCCCGCTAAATGTATAGGCCGCCCGCGGCCGCACTTTCTCCGGGGGGAGTCCCTGGCGTAGTGACGTCGCGGAAAGCAGACGGCCCGCGGCGCCGCCGTTGAGTAGGTATCGCTATATACAGGCATAAATACATGCAACGGGACGTTCGATATTTTTCGCGAATGTCGCGTTTTTAACGTCCGATTGCGGCGAAGCCATTCGTCCGCCATCCAATGCGGCCTGATCGCCCGCACCGACGCCCGAAGCGGACGTGTGTACCGCGTTCCCAATTCGCCGGGACGGCGACACATCTTAAGAGTCACAGATTTGACTCCAATTCTCAACTCAGTAGGTAGGCAGGTCGGTTAGGCGTAGGTGCGGATGACCCGGGGTCGTGGTTTCGAACCGGTCGCCGGGATTCGATTTAATTTGTGGCGGCCGTGTTAAATTGAATTTTTTTTCGTATTTTTTTTTCTATTATTTACCTTTTGCTATCACTTCCGCCGTTATCATATTGAACGATTTCTTTCAAAATTCGAGTATTACCGCCTCTACGGACTTCGCACGGCCCCGTCGAAGACTTATTCGCGTTCCCCGCCAAATGTATGAGTCGCCCGCGGCAGTTCTTCACTCGCGTCGGGTTCCGCTCGCGGGAATTGGAGATCTGACAGTGCTGTTATAACTAAATACAGTAATTTTCTTTGATTCGATATGTCAATCTTTGATTGCTTTATTATATTATATTTTGCTGCCTTTTGTCCTTTCGCCCATTCGGCTCGCCGTATTTATATATTTGATTTGGCATAAAT
>NC_042494.1:7695142-7705879 GCF_005508785.2 Acyrthosiphon pisum
AATATTTTGTTTTCTTTTAGGCATATTCAACTATTTTTTTTAATGATTACAAATTCAAGAAAGATTGGTGATTTATTTTTTCTAAAAAAATGAATTGTTACTGTTATTTTGTTGCTATGGCAATTATAAATTATAATTTGACCTTTAATTGGCCACTCTTTATTTTTCTTTTATAAACCAATGAATTAACACTTCTGACTCCCTGGTGATCGTTAAAAAATACCTAGGCCATTTTTGACTTCAGACTGATACTTATGAGCTCAAACTGAATATCTATGTTGAATTTCAAGAAAATCTGAGTAGTAGTTTTCAAGAAACTGCGTTATTTGAGAAATGGCCACTTTTTTTTATTATATAGATTATGTAGTAAATTTAAATAATTTAATATTGTTTATTAGTTTCTTTTTCCTTTTTCCTATTTATGATTTTTATATGATTGTCTTTGAAAATATTGAAAACATATCAATGTCTGAAAATGATGACGTAGTTGCTTCTAATTCTGGTAAATAACTACCACCAGGGTCATCATACGAGTGATACATTTTAATAACAAAAATAAATACTAACAAATACATGTGTAAGCTAAATTAGTATGTAATATTAACCCGTCGTAGCGGCATTATATGGTGGGAATTACTTTAATTTTCAATTTGAGGGCTTGTTGCAACAACCAGATAAATCCACTTTTTGAAATTATCCAGGGCAAAGGAAATTCTTTTTTAGTGACTAAATACTTGTTAAAAATAATTTTGTTCTTGTTTGTTTATTATTATTTGTATAATTATTCACAATATTGTAAACTTTGAATAAAAAAAAAAATTTGGGGATACTATTTGTTTGTCAAAGTTGAGGGGAGCATGGATTTATCTGGTTGTGGTGCTTAAGTGTATTAGTTTTTATATTATTACTTAAGTAATTTATTTATATATCCAATATCAGAAGCATTTTTAATGTTATTTTTATTTATAATTATTAATCAACACATTAAGCCATAACGTTACTTATTTCATGAACTCGATATGATTATATGAAATTTGTACTTTTTTTTAGAAGTTCTATGTTTGACATCTGAAAGTCCTCCAGTAGTATTTGATAAGTTCATAAAGCCAAGTTCAACTGTTTTATCTCATTTCTTCAAGTACCACCCTTGTCAACCAAAAGATCCCAGCCTCCCATTCAATTCAAATAAGATTTTTCTTCGAGAAAACGGAACAAATCGTGTATGGCTAACATTTGATGAATCATCAAAACAACTATTTTGTTCAGTTTGTTCGGCTTTTGCTTCTGAATCGAATTCATTTACTAAGGGGGTATCTGATTGGAAACATGTTCATCAACGAATCAAGGAGCATGAGAGTAGCATAGTTCATTCACGCTCTTCCGAATCTTATTTCTTAAAAACTCAAAACAAAGATATAGATTCACTGTTATTTTCAAATTTACAAAATATACAAAAAAATCGGCAATTTTTTGAAAGAATTATCGCTGTTATAAAGTTATTCGGAAAAAGAGGCTTAAGCTATAGAGGTAAAAGAATTGAAGCAGCATACTCTTTGAACGACCATAATTTAGACCATGGGAATTTCTTGGAAATAATGATATTGCTCAGTAAATATGATCCTATCATTTGCGAACACTTCAATACTATCATCAATAAAAGTGAAAAGAAACAAAAACAAAATAAGAGAGGCCGTGGAAGCTTTTTAACTTTTTTATCCAAAAATACGGTTCAAGTCGTTATAAATTAAATAGCATCAAACATTAAACGTACAATTGCTACCGAAGTCCAAAATGCTTAATTATTTTCTGTTCTTATTGATACTACCCAAGATGTTTCAGTAATGGATCAATGTTCAATAGTTATTAGATACGTTTTTCACGGTACAATTAATTGCTGTAAAGTGTGGTCATAATTCAAGTGGTAAAGGTATGGCTGAACTGCTAAAAGAGGAATTGATTTCTGTTGGCTTGGATTTAACGAAATGTATAGAAAATTCTACTGATGGAGCGTCCAATATGCGAGGAGTATATAATGGTTTCACTTCACATTTAAGTAAATTATCGCTTGAACAAGTTCATGTGTTGTGTCATAGTCACGTTTTAAATCTTGTTATTTGCGATGCAACAAAAAATCTTGTCCAAGTAGCATCATTTTTTACTTTATTAAATAGTTGTGCGGTATTTTTCAAAGAATCATATTTGAGGATAGATATTTGGAATGAAGTTAGCAAGACAAATTCAGATAACAGTCGAAATAAGCGTCTTCGAACCATTGGGGAAACTAGATGGTCATCAAAACAGACTGCTGTTGAGAGAATTTTCGGAACATTTGGAGATACCAAAAGTTCTATGTATGTAGACTTGATAATTGCTTTCACTAAAGTTGTTCAAGGGGAAAAATTTAAACCTGATATAAGAGCAAAAGCAAACAATTATTTAGATTTACTATTAAAGTATGAGACTATTTTGACAGCACACATATTTATGAATGTTTTTAGTATAACGGGCCCACTATCTAGATATCTACAAATCAGTGGATTAGACCTTCTGAAATGTCAACAAATGGTAAAATCTGCACTGAGTCAAATAGTTAAGTACCAAAAAGATATGGAAAATATTATAGCTAAAAGTGATTCATTTGTCGAATGGGTAAATAATCAACTAGAATTGCAAGATTTGGATAATGAAATTTATCTCCAAGAACAATTCGAAATCAAACGATTAAGGAAAAAAAACGAATGACTGATGAATTATTAAACGATTACCCAATTAAACTATAGTGATGCAACTATAATGATGCAACTAATGATGCGAAACAAAAATATACTGTTGAAGTTCATAATCAGGTGATGGACAAAATAGTTGAAAGTATGAATTTAAGATTTGTAAACAATAGTCCATTATACATGGATTTATCGCTTCTATCCCCAGTCAACTTCAATAGTTTTAAACATGGTTTACCAAAAACAGCCTTGAAAGCTCTCTCTAAAAATTTAATCCGATTTACAGTCAATGATAATTTGGAAGAATTCCATCAAAAATTAAGAGAAGAATTAGTAAGTTTTGGTAATAATTGGGATAACTCAAATAAATCAGTTGAAGACGAATATGATTTTGAGAATTTCGATTAAGAAGATGAATATCAAGAAGCTGAAGAAACTGCCGGATTAAATATGACCTGTATGTATTATAAATAATTACTATAACTATGTAGTTAACTTAATTGTGTATTTTAAATAAGGAACCTTTAAAAAAATATAATATTTTGCACTACCTGTTAATTAGCACTTTTTTTATCATTTTTTAAATAACATTTTTGGGGTGCCTAAGGCTCTTCTGTATAAATGCATCCGGGGCCCTTTAAGTACCATGCCGACACGGCAGATGGACGATATGTCAGCAATGTGATTATTGGAACATTGCAAATTAATAAACCAGGTAAGTAAAACTTATTTTCTTAACTGCAAAATTTTAGAAAAAACAGACCATTCAACAATTCGAAAATTCTATGCTTTTATTATGGCCAAAAGGCATAAAACGATAAAATATTTTGATTTTTATTACTGATGCTGCGACTTACATAATAAAAGTTGGAAAAACTATAAAAGCATTGTATTCCAAATGTCGACATCTAACGTGTTTGGTACATGCGTTATACTGAGTCGTAGAAAAAATCAGAGAAAAATTCCCAGAATCTTATTGGGGAAGCAGATTAACAAAACGCGCTCTGGTGGAAACGATTTGTACCTTCCGATTCGGGATGTATAGATAGTTTTATATTGGTTATTTTACTTTTTATAATAAATTAATTTTGGTATCGAAACTCTATACGCTTTTATAGCTGGCTGTATACATTGGTAAGTACAATTTCTACTAATATTAACAAATGCATTTAAATACACTTCACTTAAAGCAAAATATATGTGAAATATCGGGCAAATACATATTATCTCCCGACTCCCGCTTAGCCATCAGTATGATAGGCGCCGACAGCGCTCCCAGTGTTAATCTGTCTTCCCAATACTAAATTGTAAAAAGATTTTTCTTAAATCACCTTATCGTATTTAACGTTTTAAAGTATTTTACCGGGAGTTCCGTTGCCCCCGAACCTATTTTGACCAGCTGAGGCACGTGGTTATCGGCAGTTAACTATTATTGCGAAAACTACGATGGTCTAAATTAGTTATTTCCCAATTAAATTCTGAAAATGCAATTTGTGTAATAAACGCTCGATTACTGTTTGAAAAATCAAATTTAAAAACCAACTTAAATTATCTATATAAAAGCTAATTTTTGCTTTTTATCAACGGAAATAACTCATTTAGAAACCAGTGAATTATTATTAACTGAATCGCTTAAAATTATACCGAACGTTGAAGTATCATTGGAAAATGTACAAAACCATGACGAATAATTTATTAAAAATAAAATGAAGTGTGTTTTGAGCAAAAATCCGGATATCAAAATAATATTGAAAATCGCTGAAATACTTGATGGAAATATAACTTAAAAATACAGTTTACCAGCTTAACTAACAGGTGAATGTGTACATTTTAAGTATACACCCATCACAGCTGTTGTTGAACAAAATTGTTCAGCTTACACAAATGTAGGTATTATCCGACAACCGACGCAAGTTTCTATTTGAAAAAAATCCTTATCGTTCTAGTCAATTCAGAGAAATTATATCAAAAGTGAAACAAAGGAAAGCAGTGGCAATAGATCTACGCATTAATTGTATGTATATTTGTGTATTTTGAGTAAAAACAAAATTATATATAAGTGGGTACCTATATTTTAAAAAAATCTTATATTTTTGTATATTTGTATGTAAGTTTAAAGTTATAAAAAAAGTTGTAAATTAATTTAGAATACATTTTATACAACTTTATATCAATTTAATAATAATATATTAGCACATAATACGTATATAATAAAGTTAAGAATTTACAACAATTCTTTTGATTGTCTTCGCCATCAGTGTCTGAATCGGACTTAGTTGTTTCGTCATTATTTTGTGTTTCGAGTATTTTTGATTGATCATACAAACGCCCAGCTTGTTAAAAAAACGAAAGTGTGTGAGCCCACCATTACACTCTGGGATAAGGTTTCCAACTTTCAAATTGTGTAATGTAGGACAATTCACATTTTATACCATAGTCGCATAGTTTCAGTGGCACAGCCAGAATTTTAAAATTGGGAGTAGGAGAACTGTAGTCTGGATAAACCAAAAATAAAAATAAAAAGACCAGAATATAATATAATAATAACTAACAAAAAATAAATAACATAAATTATTTAATTAGTAACAAACTTAAAAATTTCAGCAAACGCAACTATGTGCAACTAATGAAAACATAAAAAAATAAAGAATATTCAACATTTCTATGTCTATTTTTGTAAAATGTAGGAATGTAGGATTGTCCTACAAAAAATTTAAAGCTTTGTAGGACGTAGGACAAATCAAACAAATGTAGGACAGTCCTGCCCAATGTAGGACTGTTGGCAACCCTACTCTGGGAAAGTAAAACTTCTTTCATAAGTATTGGGGCCCGTGAAATTATAAGTGAATTAGGGAGAGAGTGAAAAAAATAAATACAATAAAAATAAACGTACACGCCGCCGCCACCGTGCATGATTTGAAAAATAAATAAATAAACAAACATGTCGTTTAATTTTTCGTCACGATATTTTTCCGCCCACACCTCAAGAAATAAGTTTTACTTCAAAACCTCAGGCTCTAAATTTAAAATACGAAATCGCTTTAAAAACATAAATTTGGCCAAATACCCAGCATAAAACCTTTTTTGCTCCAATACTGAGATAGTTATGCTTTTGCATGGCGCCACGCGCACAGTGGTCTGAAAAGTAAATTTAGCTTACATAAAGCTTAATTCAGAAAGTATGTTGAAATGTTATCAAAATGACATATTCATTTTATATACTACCTATATATATGTACCCATTAGTTAATTGATTTGATAAAATTAAAGTTATAAAGATTATTGAAGTCTCTATACAACTCAAAATGTATATAATTTGAACCATATTATCTATCACCGTGAGCGTTTATTTCATTTTGCTCTTAACTGTGATTGCAAGCACATTTCAACTCTTAAAATTATTCTTATTACATTTTTATATACAATGGAATGTACGTATGAAGGTAAGTACTATTAAAACACATTTAAACATAGCACTAATTTTGAAAATGTTACCATCAAATAGCACTAAATTTCGATGCTATAGCGGATTTTGGTGCTGATGGTGCACCCGTTAGGTCGAAATACGGAAAATCCCATAACTCGGAGGGAAACATGGTACTAATTTTGAAAACAGTATCCTCAAATAGCACTAATTGAGCACTAAATTTTGATGCTATAGCGGATTTTGGTGCTGGCGCTGAACCAGCTACGTGAAGTTAGCGGAGAAAGGTAAGCCCCCATGTAACTTTTTACTGACTAGAGCACTTATTTTTAAAATGGCACGGTTGAATAGCACTAATTGAGAACTAAATAGTGGTGTTATAGCGGAAATTAGTGCTCACATTTTTCCGCTTACTTCACAAACCTGTTTGTATGTGCCCCTGTGTCGGGATTTAAAAATTGAATTGAGCGATTGTCTATCAAATGTGTATAACTCTCCTCGGGCGAACCGTCATAACTCTGAAGGTACGTTTTCTCAGCAATGATCAGCCGCGGCGTAGAACACTGTACTAGTAAAAACCTGTGTATTTTAAATGCGGCTGATTTCTTATGCGCATTCGTCGCTGCGTCCAGAACATTTAACGTGGCTTCTGGCGACGGTTCTGGGTTCGGATTAATGTACCGCGACGAATGCCAGCGTCAACATGTCCAAAAAGTTTATTTTTTCCGCTGCAGAAGACGAAATCTTCATAGATATAATTCGGAAAAATAGAATTATTTTTGATAGTTCAGCTGAAAAATATAAAGACAAAATTTTTGAAGATTGCATATGGAGGGAATTTTATAAATTAATCATTTATAATCATATAATATATTTATAAAGGGTGTCTCAAAAAAAAAACGCCGGATTTAAATCTTGCTATACATTAAAATTTATTTTTCTTTAAAAAAAACATTTACAAATATATCATTCTCTTCAGGATAAATTGAGGTTTAACAGTGAAAAACAACATCGGGCATATAACCCCCCCCCTACTAGCCCTACAGGCGATTATTCTTACCATCACTCGATCACACATTGCCCCATCAAGTTCGTTGAGGACACGACGAATTTCTTGCTTAAGTTCCAAGACGTTTCTGACTTTGTTTTGGTAAACTCGTGACTTAGTGTATCCCCATAAGAAAAAATCACACGGCGTCAAGTCGCAAGATCGAGGTTAGGATAGCAGCCTTTTCAAATCCGGCGTTCTTTTTGAGACACCCTTTATTATATAGGTATCGCTATTATTTCGTAATTAAAATGTATTTATTTAAATTTTATAGTTGATGACTGTAAGAAGTGGTGGGAAAACATGTGTTACAAGTAGGTACATGGCCACATGGGACAAAAAAAATTGCCTACTGAGTCGGCGGCTTTACATAAAAAAAAATGGCCTTTGGTGGATTATCTATCGTTTTTGGACACAGTTGAATATGAAAGAAAGTATGTAAAAAGTTGAAATTAGCTAGATATATATACATATTATAAATTACCTATATTATAATAAATTTGGAATAAAAAATTATTTTAGATCTTCTACAAATGTTGAAACGCAAAAAACTACCAAACAAAATATTATGCTGAACGATTCACTCAATTTGCCATCAGTCATTTGGAGGTAAATGATTACGGTTTAAAGGTTATAAATTAGCAATATTAGCCAAGAGATCAAAAAAACAAAATGTAGTATTATAAAATATCCAGATACAAAATAATTTATTAGCAACACTGGACTCTCAGCAAGAGGACGAAGTTCACGATTTTTTTTTTAAGTATTACCATAACCATAAAAAAACTCCCTTCACGGAAATCAACAAAGTTAAGCTTCGAGTGGGTACTGACAATGGTGAATGAGATAGAAGAAAAATATGTGGTTCCTGATCATACTGAAACATTTCGATCTGATTACATCCTGCAATCAAATAGCAACAACATGACACAGTGGTTACTGGTTATCGCCGGCTAACTAATACAACACTGCTGCATCGAGTTCTTCGTCAGGATTTATGCAATAAAACCATTAGATACTACATATTTGTTTGTTGTGTAGTATTTTTAAGTATATTTTATATTTTATAAATTAACATTAAATGATATTTTTAATTATTTATTACAAATTTAAAGGGATTAATATTATTTTTTTGATCTTATTTCACCTGTGAGTATAAATAAAGCCTTAATTCAAGAATATTTTAGT
Source organism: Acyrthosiphon pisum (assembly GCF_005508785.2). NCBI lineage: Eukaryota > Metazoa > Arthropoda > Insecta > Hemiptera > Aphididae > Acyrthosiphon > Acyrthosiphon pisum. The sequence continues at coordinate 7,703,526 of NC_042494.1, forward strand.
TATTTTTGTGTTTATTTGATATTTATTTTTGTTGTTAGAGGTAACTACTATAAATAAATGAACAAACAATATTATCGTAATAATAATAATCGTTTATTATACAAAAGATATTATAACATATAATTTACATTTGCCATAGTATGGCTCTTATATTTGCAAAATAATCTTTAAGAATATCTCTTACTCTAACTCCTTCCGTATTTATAAGTCCACCTTCTCCAGAAAATGATCTCATGTTTTTATTTTAATTTGAACATTCCTAATCAAATTGATAATATACTTTTCCGTTATTTTCCAAGTATGCATCTCGTAACAAATTGTGTAAACGACATGTAACAAAAATTAAATCATCAACCGTTGTTGGAGCAATATTGATTGGCTAATATAACACTGAATATTTGACACGGCTGTCTGTAATTAAAAACCGTTTTATTGTTATCTCCCCTTGGTGATTTTTGATAAAACGGCCTCAAAATATGTTTATGCAACTTAAATGCCTAATCTCCGAGTATAACGTGAGGTATTATATTATATCAGTACCAGGAAGGGCACAATCTTCTGGAAATTTGAACACACTGTGGCTCTAGTGCGGTTACCGTGGTGTTGTTCTGGTGATGTGTTACAGTGTGGTCAACCGCACTAGCCAGCATACGTTTCGTATTAGACTCCGTTGCAGAAGAAATGGGTACACAGGTTTTAGATAGATGAATGAAATGATGAAATAAATAAACACGCTGATTTATTAAGACGCATTGCGTCGAGAGTTGTTTATTGTACACTATGCGAAATACATAACAGTGGAGTACGTGGTGTCGGGGTCGACGGAATCAGGTGTGCTCGTTGGACGCGCGATCGAGGGAGCGTTTGGTAACGTCGAGTTAGAGGTGCGCGGTGACCGTTGAGGACGTTGCTATTCGGCTGGTCGGTGTGTCGGTCGGTGAACGCATGGTTTTGGACGGATCTTTGGTCACGTGAAACGTGTGGCTTAGAGATGTTAAGTTCGTGAACGAATAGTTCATTTGAACTATTCACTTTGATGAACTATTCTGAACTGTTTCAGTACCTGTAACTTAACAGTTCACAGTTCAAAAAAAAAATTGGTATCATTGTTTTAATGATATAGTTCGTGATTTGTAAACTTCTTTTGAACTTTAGCTGTGATCGAATCAGAATGGTCATGAACTAGATAGTAAGGTACCTTGTCCAGTAAATAGGTTTTATCACTGGTATCTGTTCGTAACACGGTCTAGATTAGAACGAAAATTCGAAATCCTGAAAACAGCTGTTCATAATCAGATACAATAATATATTAGAAATAAAATATTATATAGATATTAGATATTAGATTTCTGATTGGAATTGAACATTGAAGTATTGAACCACGGATTTATAAAATATTATAATTATATATTATTTTTATTATTATAATATATTATATAATATTATTATAATTGTTATTATATATATATCGGTGGAATGTGGATTGAACTTAATTAATAGTTACTAGTTAGTCCACACTCCACACCCTGTTACTACTCTAAAAACTAACACACTAAGAAAAATTAAATTGTGGATACTGGATAGTGGATACCGATCAAGTAAATTTTGTAAATAGCTATTACTTTCATAATAATAATAAAAATAATGATTTTCTGTTGATTTATTTCTAATGATTTATTCCTTTTTTCTACCTAGAAAAGATTTTTAACTTATTATTATTACCTATTTAATTAATAAAACATCTCATATTAAATACTAATAGAATGCTAAAGACAAATTTAGTTATCTATAAAAGTAGATTATAAAGTTTATAATTTTAAGTTTAAGATTATATATAAGTTTCTTATAAATTATTATGCAGAAAAATAAGTTGTGATGCTTTTTTTGTATCCAAGCGGTTTCTCTTCAAAGTTATAATCTGGCCAGCTTCTGAAAATATCCTTTCACAAGGAACACAGAGTCGCTTAATGACAAATTTGTGTAGATGAGGATATATATGTTTTCGTTCATGCCACCATTTCAAAGAATCCTCATGCCGATCTAATAATGGCTCTTGCATAATATATCTATCCAATTCTATTATTCCGGATGCTGTTGATATCTGAGTGGCTTTGAATTGTTCTACTTTTTCTTCATAGACTTTCCACAACAGAGATACTGGAGGAGATGGAGATGGAGTTGATGTAGATGTGGAAGGTGTTTGTTCAGCATTGTCTATTTGATTTGATGGTAAGCGAATATTTCCTAAACGTGATCTCAAAAGAGAAAAAGCATTTTTAAATTTGTTATCACTCATAAAGCCATATTTTTTAAACCTCGGATCTAAAATCGAGGCTTGTGCCATTATTTCATTT
>NC_042494.1:7708049-7709670 GCF_005508785.2 Acyrthosiphon pisum
GGTTTTACTTTAGTGCGAGTAGTGCGTTTTATATATAGTTTAGTGTTCGATATTTATGTAAAAATGAATCAGAAACGACATATTATTGGAGCACAAGCGAGAAAGCGTGTAATTGATAAAAAAGAAAAAGAAGTGATTTTACTTAGTAAAATACCGACGTTAAATAATTTTTTGAAACAAATAAATAACATTACCCCTAGTTGTGTTGAAGATAATAAACTAGAAACTTCAAATGATATAACTATTACTAATAATTGTTCTACTACTTCTACTTCTATTCAATGTACTGCGTCTTCTTCAGATCAATCAGTTGTTGATATAAATGAGGAATCAGAAAAATCTGAGCTAAATGTCATTCCTAATCCTCTTATTACGCAGAATAATACAAATAATTTTAAAGATCCAGCAGATTGGACAAATAGTAATATATGTCGTAATTATATTGCAAAATTTGGATATGATCAGAACATTGATGCAGATTTTACCTCATCAAAACAAACTTATTCTGATTATGATCGTTATTGTAGTAAATCAATCTACGAAAAATCGAAAAAACGGAGAAAATGTTTCACGGAAATGGCTTGTTTATTCAATTTCAAAATTTATATTATTTTGTGCTCCATGCAAATTATTTGGATGCAGTACTCAACTGGGAGATGCTGGATTTAATGATTGGAAAAATGGACATTTAGTTATTTCCAGGCACGAAAATTCTTTGGCACATAAAAATAATACATTAAGTTTTATTACATTACAAAGTGATGTAGGTAGAATTGACACTCAATTGGCAACACAAGTGACTGATGAAATGAATTACTGGAAAGCTGTTCTTCATCGAGTTGTTGAAGTAATTAAATTTCTCGGTGGAAAAAGTTTATCATTCAGAGGTGATAATGAACAATTTAACAAAATTAACAATGGGAACTTTTTGGGAACGTTAGAGTTACTTGCTAAATTTGACCCTTTTATTGCTCAACATATAGAAAAATATGGGAATAGAGGGAAAGGAACTCCGTCTTATTTATCATCCACAATCTATGAAGAACTTTTACTTTTGATGAAGAATGATATAATTAAAATTATATTAAAAGAATTAAAAGCAGCCAAGTATTATTCTTTAATTGTTGATTCTACACCTGATATAGCAAACGTCGATCAACTTGTTATTGCATTAAGATATGTTTTACCTAGGGTGTACCTGCAGAAAGATTTTTAATATTCATTCCAAACAGTGGTCATAAATCTGAAGAAATGAGCAATGTTGTAATAGATTTTCTTAATTCACACAATATACCAATTGAAAATTGTCGTGGCCAGAGCTACGACAATGCGAGGAATATGTCAGGTCAGTATTCTGGATTTCAGTCAAGAATTAAAAGTTTTAATTCATTTGCAGAGTATGTACCATGTTCTGCACATTCTCTTAACTTGGTCGGAACGTGTGCAGCAGAAAGTTGTAATTCTGCTACTTCATTTTTTATGCTTCTCCAGGAACTATACAATTTTTTTTTCTAGTTCTACTGCACGTTGGGACATTTTAAAACATATTTGAAGAAAATCTTAGTGTAAAAATTTATCAGTAACTCGCTGGAGTGCTCGTTTGATGCTTGCCATGCTTATT
>NC_042494.1:7709720-7713243 GCF_005508785.2 Acyrthosiphon pisum
TTTTGAGTTACATCAAAATCCCAAATAGTTTTTGTCAAAAACCGTTTTTCCTTAATTTTTCTTTCGTTTTTTCCGGTGCTATTGAAGACTACTGGACAATTTTACTTTTAACCCCCGAAAGTACCAACTAGATTCTCTATGCTATCAAAAAAAGTGCTGTTGAAGCAAATCTAAGCATTTTTACTGTCCTAAAAAGTGATGACAGACAAAAATAAAAAAAAAAATCCTCATTTTATAAATCAATACATTCATAGCTCCGCTCAGAATCTAAAAAAACTTCACATTAATATGTATTATTTTGATTTCTTAGTTTTCATAATTTAATAATTTGACGATTTGGTGAAATTAGCGAGTTGTGATTATAAGTTAGGATTAATGTTCTTCTTGAGGCTGGTTGTCCGTCTCACGAGCGTCAGCGCCTATCCCTCCTATACTTTTAGCCCGACCGTATCTTGCGGTCTAAGCCTACCGTGAGAATATCAACGCCGGATGTCCCTTACATGTATTTATTATTATTGTGATTTGTGTTGTTATTTTACATAACTCCACAATAATATTTCTGTATATCGGGCCATACTAAAAGTTATTTAAATGCGTAGGCATATAATTATTATTATCTGTTGTCGCGCGTGGTCGTATTACCTTGAGCTAACAAAAATTATTGTTATTTATATCATATAAATAAGTAAATAAATTAATAACAAAACACGTCATTTATATTTAAACTTAATATATAATATACAATATAAAAAAAAAATTTGGACATTAGTGGGTACCTCTCTGCTGTACAGTAGGAGTCTAGCATATAGTTGAAATGTATGTGTTATATTTGAATTATATTGATAAACCATCGTATACGAAAAAATATTCTGAGCGCAGACGTTGTATCAGCCTAGTATACTTGGGTAAATAATCAAATTTAATAGTTTAAAAAAAAACTTAAAAAGGATTGAAAAATATCTCTCTGCTATAAATAGCGTGACTTTTTCAGTTTGATAGAGGTACAAAAACTTATTAAAAACCTTTTATGTTAATATATTATGGTAGCTATGAAAAGAAAAATGTTTTTAAAAGAGCCAAAATAGTTTAAAATGTTACCATCTATGAAAAATGCTAATATAAATATATAGTGAACATCTCAAGAGTTTCAAGAGTCTATGACAATTTGTTTTGGAAATAGGCACAACATTTATAAATATTTATATTGGGATCGTCATGAGAGTTTTTTGGATGATAAACTTGCTAAAAACGACGCTCGACGGATTATTTGTACTCAGTTGGCTCATATAATTGCAGAAACTTTGTAGCAGGCGACGATATTGTCAATGTTACAGAATGTAACTGGAACGTATAATCGTGATTGCCGTTGATCGAGTAGCTACTGCAGCCGCGGGTCGCAATAGCCACCGAGCCGCCGCCGCCGAAACTGAAAAAAAGTAACGATTAGACCATGAGTCCATGGTACTCCAGCCTGCAATTTTTCGGTTTAGTTTGTCTGTTTAGTAGCGTTTTTACCAGCCTGATCAACCTCAACCAACCTCGTAGACCAATATTATTACTATTATTATTATTATTATTATTATTATTATTATTGCACAGTTTGATGGTCATACAAAGAAATATAAAAATAATAACCAGCCAAGTGCGAGTCGGACTCGCGCACGAAGGGTTTCGTACCATCATCAGCTATAAACATGTTGGCAACACTGATTATGTTATATATTATAGGATTTTTAGTATTTGTTGTTATAGCGGCAACAGAAATACATAATCTGTGAAAATTTCAACATTCTAACTTTCATGGTTCATGGGATACAGCCTGGTGACAGACGGACAGACGGACGGACAGCGGAGCCTTAGTATTAGGGTCACGTTTTACCGTACGGAACCCTAAAAAAACAATAATTGTGTGTGTATATCGAAGCAGGAGTTGCCTATTAAAACTGTGTAAAATACATGTTAATTTGTTATAGGACATAACTAATTTTCTAATGCATCAATAAATTAAATCCTAGTAAACTCCAAAAAATCAGAAATATTGTGTAGAACGCGCTATTGTACAAATCGTACGTTTCGTATCAATCGTAAGTTTAGAAATTAAATAATGAATGAAAAAGTGCGAACTTTTTAATGAAAATTTATATTAAATTCAGAATCACGTGGTGGGTCATCGTCGTCGTTGTAGTAGTCGTTGCTCAGCGTTTCGAATGTTACCAGCAATATTACCGTTCTTATAGATTATTGTGTAAATACTTAAAATACTCAATATTTGATAACGATAAAAATTTGTAGTATCAAAACAAAAACGTAAACTATGTGTAAAAATGTCTAATAAAAAAATATAATAAAATCTTTAAGCACTATAAAGTAGCGATATCATGAATAAATGTTAAGTATATTGAATTCAAGTAAACTTATGTTGTTTCAATAATTTATTTACTTGTATATAAATATTAAAAATAATATTTTTAAAGTAATAATAAATAAAATTATATTTTTTTTTACTTTGCCATTTTTACACGTAGCTTAAAATGCTCAATATAAAATGCATTTTCCGATTAGATTAAAAAATGTTCAACATTAAATTATAGGGGGGGGGGCAAAGAAGGGGCAAAATCAAATGTTGGGGGCACTTGCCCACCCCGGCCCCAGTGTAGCGCCACCTCTGAATCCAAAAGATAATGTATCTATATTTTTATCTATATATTATAAATATATATATAATGTATTATTGTATAAAGTTTGTTGTAAAGTACGGACAACAATTGTTTGTGTAAATACTGAGTAATTAGTAATTACACAATAATTTCTAAGAACGGTAATATTGTTTATAGTGTGATAATTTTGTCATATTATTTTCCTCGAAGATTAGATAACCAACATTGGCAACGCTGATGCGACGTGATTCTGAATTTAATAAGAATTTCCATTAAAAAGTTCGCACTTTTTCATTTATAACTTAATTATTTCTAAACGTAAGATTTTGATGTTTTTTACAAAAGCGAGTTCTTCAAAATATTTCTGATGTTTTGTAGTTTGCTTGGAGTTAATTGATGCATTAGAAAATTAGTTATGTCGTATAACAAATTTACCTGTATTTTACACGGTTTAAATAGACAGCTCCTTCTTCGATATACGCACACGCCATCGTACAGTAATTCTTTTTTTACTTAGCTCGCGCCATGACCTGGTGCGGCCGCGCTGAATCAAACTGAACAACAATAATAATAATAATAATAATAATATTTTTGGTCTGTGAGGTTGATCAGCCTGGTAAAAACGCAACTGAAACAGACGAACTAAAACGGAAAAAAGGAGATTTGTTTACCAGGGACTCATGGACTAATCGTTATTTTTCTTCAGTTTCGGCGGCGGCGGCTCGGCGGCTGCAGTAGCTACTCGATCAACGGCAATCACGATTAAAGCATAGCGTACGTTCCAGTTACATTCTGTGACATAGAAAATATCGTCACCTGCTACAAGGTTTCTGAAATTCTTACTATGAGCCAACTGAGTACGAATA
>NC_042494.1:7713293-7714206 GCF_005508785.2 Acyrthosiphon pisum
AAAACTTGCATTTTTTTATTCTGCTATCAGTCATCACATACCTATATACTTATTGTACTAAAAAGTACCTAGGTAAAGATTGTGTATTTTTTAATGTAAAAAAAAATATTATTGACAATAAAAACCAAATGCATCTATATAAATAATAAATGTACTTATTCTACCTGGCTACCTAATATAGTTAGGACGTAGATTTCTATGTAAGTTTATAATTTTATTGATTGTAGATTTATTATATCTTCTTTTTGAATTAAAAATTAGCACATTTCATAACACTCCAAGAACTAAAACAAATAAAACGTATTGATAATTGATATTAAAATATTTTCGCATGTTTTGAAGTAAATAAGTAATTAATATATTTTATTAAATATTTTACGAATAACTTACGTGGCTACGTAGTCAGTGGCGGATCCAGGAGGTGGCAAAGGAGGCATCCCCCCCCCCAAAGTAAGCCCAGGATCCGCCACTGTACGTGAACGTACCTACATATTTCGTAAGATACATTTTAAATTCTTAGCGGAGCGATGAATGTATTTATTTTAAAATTATGTGTTTTTTTTAGTGGAATTCCACACTTTTAATTTAAATTTAAAAAAGTTGTGCGCAAATCCACCATCATTTCCATTGAGTATATGACGTTCGAATTCTGACATTTATCAAAATTGTTTATTTATACCTAAGCTTTAAAAATGTAATACAATATTCCCCTTAAGTTTTCCTAAATTTAACAAAAAAAAAGTTTACTATAAAGTTAAATTATTTTTTTACAAGCTTTTGAAGATAGACATCGAATATTCACCAGTAAATTAATAAACTCTCATACAATTATTTTCTTATTTTTTCGTTATTCAAAAGCTATAATAAGTAATAACCGAAAGTACTTAAAATTGTCATCAAACATTTGTTTAAA
>NC_042494.1:7716126-7718301 GCF_005508785.2 Acyrthosiphon pisum
ATACATTTAATACAAAGCTCCTGATATATTGTTACCATATCAGTTGAAAAATATTAAAAATACATTTACACAGTTTATTTTTATAGTCATTTTAAGTACAAATTTGGACGAAATTACATATTAAAGACCTAGGATAACTAATAACTATTTTAGTTATTTTGTTGTGATTGTATAATATTATTCGTGGGTACTTGAAACTTCTAAAGTATACTATTATATATCTATGATAGTACCACGGTTTTTTGTTGATGTATAACGCGTTACCTAATGGATATTGTGATATGAATAATTTGGAATTTATTATTGATACCTATACTATAGATAAGTATACCTATAATAGGTATGTTTAATACCTAGACCAACCGTCTTCGCTCAGAATCGTTTTTCTTATACAGTGATATTATAATATCATTGAATTCAAATTTAATACTGTCCATTATACAGTGACCCGCTTCTAACCTACTGTACAGCAGAGCGACATCCACTTACCCACCTTTTTTAAACTTTAAGTTTTATAAATGTTGTCAAAAATCAAACTTTAAATGATTATAAAAAAAAATTGTGCCTACCTATATGTATTTTTAATATTTTTCAACTGCTATTTAAGCAATATATCGGGAGCCTAGTATATTTCCCATGCGCGATATTTAACTTATACCAGCTTTTTAAAATTTTATTTTGCTATTCACGTACATGTTGACAATAATTATTATCATTATTGTGTGGAAAATATGTTCAATTTTTCGTATACCACAATAGAGAACTTCGTAATAAATAAGATAAAATAGATAAACGATTTACCATTTCTGTTACCTGCCTATGTACCTTAAAATCCGTGCCCTTCTAATAACTAATAACATTTTTTGATTTTGTTCAGAAAGTGGTTTTGATTTTTATAGGTAGGTAGGTACTCAACAATTAAATTAGCCTCTCACAGCTTTGTATAACATATAGGTATTTAATAATAATTTGATTTGCATCTATAAAGTTTAAAAATGTAATGGTGTAAACAAATACCTATTGAAAGGGCCTATTGAATGACATTGAACATTCTTGTACTGGGGTCTGGCCGGCCGCCGAGAGCCCAATCACCAGCCAGACTGACGCATTGCATAAACCATAACATATAAATAATAGTTTATGTATTTATATTTTATAATATATATAAATAGATATATTACTACACTGCTTATATATTTACCTACAAATTTTAGTAATTTAATATTTTACTATTTTATATAGGTACACATCATACTCATACAGTCATACAAAATACTTACTTGTATTTATTAGAATACATCACATGTTCACATTTAATTTGCAATTCTGTTCATCGCATTTTATAGATTGTAGATTGTAGATTGTAACTTGTACCAAAGTTCTAAACAATTACTTAAATAAATAAATTTGAAATATTATTTTAAAAATTAAATATAACTATTAAAATAAATTATACTACAGTTTACATAGATAATATAAAATGCTGTTTAACAAAAATGAATGATTATATTTTATTATTTTTCATTATTAGCGTAAGAAGGCAGGAACATTCCATTTCTGACTGTCGAGTTTCGATACCCATACAGTTTAAAAGTGAATGCTGAAATACTGAATTAACTATATTATACAAAGTACAAGTACTAACTACTAAAAGTAGACATATAATATAAATATGTTTATTTAACATATTAAACCCTTCATAAACATATTTACTAGCTTACCACTTTTTTCATATACTATTATAGTGTTATATCGTAATTGTTGAACATTAGGTACATAGGTATGTAAAATGTATTACATTTTTAATAATGAGGTATCCGTGTTATATAGTCATATAGAGTTACCTCCAATAGTTTACACTAATATAAATTATTGTTATTTGTGTTTAAAACTGTATTAAAAACTAAAATATATAAATTTACCAGTCAGAGTCAGAGTCATTGTCAGTTTTTTGATAATATTTAATAAAAAAAGATTATTATTATTAAAACACGTGCAATTTAAAATGTTGTTTGATTTAAATACCTATTTATTTAAGTATCTATGTGTAGAATATAGAATTATAGATGAATCATATAATATTCATATAAGTGTAAGAAAGTCTTGTTCATAAACAAGACATTTTTAAATCTACGCGTTTCCCAGTACCTTCTGGCGTTCCTCAAAGTGACCACT
>NC_042494.1:7719378-7735110 GCF_005508785.2 Acyrthosiphon pisum
TTTTTTTTTCATCTTGTTTACTAATTTGTTAATATCTTGTATTCTTATGTGCAAATATTCGAAATTGTAATAGGACTTACGTCCGTATATTTAAATAAATAAATAAATAAATAAGATGGCCCGTCAGCTAAATGTAATTGAAATTATAGCCCGCTTCCAAAATAAATTGGGCAACCTTGAAATATACAATATAGGTACTTATGTATCTACTCAATATGAAAACATATTAATATGGTGTCATTATAGATTAAAAATCGAAATCGTTGAAGTTGTTTCTACTGAGGTTTCTACACCCTAATGGGCAATGGCCTAATCATTTTAATAGGTACTTACATCGTACATTGATGTTAGCCGATATTCTCAGGCATTAAAAAGTAATTAGTTCATCGCGTTATATAGCCCAATAGACAAATATAAGTAATAAACTATAATATATAATAACTAATAGTAATAGTAGCTGTGTAGGTAGATAATAGGTATCTATATAATAATAATAATAATAATAATAATAATAATAATTATTATTACATTGTTTGTACACTGTTCAAACAGAGTTTACACAATATTATATTTTAAGAAAAATATTTCAAAATTCGAATAAGTTAATAGGTGCAAATACAATACTAAACAATAATATTTACGCGTGATTACATTAATAAAATATTATAATTTATAAACCTAAGAAGCGGTTTACCTAAGGAAAACTAAGTCATTAGGCGAAAAAAATCGGACCAGGAAATTACAGTGATAAGGCCCACCCAATATAATATAATAATCATTTTCCATAAAAATATAAGTACCTAGGAAGGTAACCTATACGTAACTTTTTTATTTCATTAACACTTACAGAAGTTTCATATAGGTATATCTTATAAGTTCCTAACCATATTTATTAAGCATCTGAAAAAAGTTAGTTTAAAATCACAAATTAAAAAAAGCAGGCAAGTGGATGTCGCTCTGCTGTAAAGTAGATTACAAGTGGGTCATTGTATAATGGTTGTATTAGACTTGAATTCAATGATATAATATCATTGTATAAGAAAAACGATTCTGAGCGGAGACGGTTTGTCACTCTGGATATTTTATATTTTGTTATTATTTATTTTATCATGTAAGTTGAATTAATATTAAAATATTATAATTTTTTATTCGTTTCTATGGTGATAAACAAAGCGTTAGAAATTAAAATCCCATTTTTAGCGTTTTTTCGTAATTTTCCGGTGGTTTTTCCCGTGGCATTAAAGTACCATCTTGATCCAATTTGCTAAAAGATAAGGTATATATGTTGAAATCGAAACACTCCTTCTGGAAGAAATTTTGTATACAGTAAAAAAAAAAAAATAAACACCATTGTAAAAACAATGTGGGAGAGTGGGCCCAACTCTGCTGTACATTATAGGTGTATGTTATAGGGTCTGTTACGTGTAATGAAAACAATGATTTGAATCAATGAACAAATTTGACTTTATTTTACTGGTTCACTTTAAAGCGTCCGGTGCCGATACCATTTTGTTCTTAAAAATACACTCTGCGGGAATAACGACACTGCATTTACAAATCAACCAAATTTCATAATTTTTTTTTTTTTAATTGCTAGAGGGAAATATTCTACAGTCCGCATCGATCTCTGTTTTTCAATATTTTTTTATCAACATTTAAAATATTTCTAAAAAAATACAAGATAAAAAAACATTTTTTTACAAATTTTTTAATACAATTACTTGAAATAAAATACAAAATCAGAGATCGACGCGGGCTGTAGGAAGTAGGTACAGAATAGATACAGTTTACGATATTTGATATTTGACCGCTTTTAATTAGGTATTAATTTTGATTATTTATACATGTATGATAGGATGACACATCGTCTTCGCTCAAAATCATTTTTATATGCAATGATTTATCATTGAATTCAAAGCCAACACATTCATTACAATGACTAGGTACTACATAACTACTGTACAGCATAGCGGTACCCACTCACCACTTTTTTGTTGATGCTGGTTACATAAATGTAATAGTTTATTATTGTCATCAACTTTAGATTTTTGTCTCTTATAAAGTCTATTGCCAAATTCATCCAATTGGAAATTGTATTGCCTACAAAATCGTCCTAAAACTAGGACTAGTTATTTTTACTAATTTATTGAACGAACTATTTCACCGACGAGATTCGTACATTGTTTGAATTTTTACAGTATAGTTACATTCCAAATAGAAGCAGGGTATTGTACGTTGTTGTTATTTCCACTAATATAAGTTCAGTCAAAGTACGGAATAAAAGGTAGTAACTCTTGAGAAAATGTTGTAGATATGCATAATACATATAATTATCGTATAACCAATGTTTATATCGTTCAAATTTTGTGGTAATATTGTATATTGTATTAGCCATCTATAACAAATTTTGGTCTTAATTTAGTGGAATTTGTTGGTGCATTCTTGCGATGTGATAATCGTCGTCTTAGTGAAATGCATTTCAATGATAAACACAAACGATAATTAAATTTAGTGCATGTGAAATATACTAGGTTCCCGATATATTGCTTAAATGGCAGTTGAAAAATATTAAAAATACCTATAGGCACATTTTTTTTATAATCTTTTAAATTTCGATTTTTGACAACATTTATAAAATTTTAAAAATATGATTTTGTAGTTAAAAATTTATAAAATGTTCAACATTTATAGCTAAGGATTTAAAACTTACAACAAAGTTCCGTGTAAGTAGGTTATAATGTAACCAAAAAATCCCAAAAATATATTTTTTTAGTTATTTTATGTTCAATTTTGAACGAAATTACATATTAAATAACTAGGAACAACGTTCTTAGTAATTTTATTGTTATTTTATAATATTAATTCAACTTACCGGCTACTGTATAAATAATAAGTAATAACAATAGGTATAAACATGATATAAAATATCCACACTGACAAACAGTCTTCGTTCTACCGTCTATATGTATAATTTTTACATGATTAATAAAATATATGTACTTTGAACGTCATAATATAACGTAATAATATTACCTAATAATACCTAATAATATTCAAACAATATAATACATATGAATAAATATTATTTAAAATATAAGAAACTATGATAATAATAGGTACTAAAAAGATAAAAAAATATACCTATAATGAATAGTTATAAGTGATAGTTGTTATACCTTATCATACAAAAAAAAAACCAAAATATAGATTAACTTTTTAATTTTTTTTTTTTTATTAAAGCCGCAACAACAATGATTATTATCTCATGACACTTTACAGTAATATTGTAATAATAGTTACAATGGTTTATGATACATTTAATATGTGTTGATTATGATGTATATTAAAACTTTTTTTGTGTTGTCTGGATCTGGACTCATATTGCTTCATAAAGATTTTCTGTGATGTCAAGCTGGACTCCTAATATTATGTACTGAAGTTTTGATTGTGGCAAATTTTATGTTAGAATTTATTTATCCCCATGTTTTGCATGAGCCTGTTCAGTCCCGGTCATAAGGTGTCTGTGAGTCAACCATAACGTGTGGCCGATTCGTGCAGATTTAGGATTACTTCTTGTCGTTGGTCATGGAAGGACTGTATTTATTTCTTAATTGAGTTTGAAAAGAAGGGTTGTCCACATGCGTTGCTATTGGCTTATAATGTGATTTTCTATAAGGAGTTTTAAGTCCTGGACTGTATGAAATGCGGATTTGGAGTGAGTCAGGAGAGGGAATCGCCTATAGATAGCTTCATTTTAAGGGATGATGAGCTTTTTCCCACGGCATCATATGTTTAAACCATTGAAATATGGAGGATTTTACGAGGAATACAATTACTTCACATAGGTGGTTGTTGGTGACGAGAAAAAAGCGTTACAGAGAAGTTGGAGCCTTGACTTATACCATTTTATTGTTTGAATACTGAGGAAAGGAAGCCGTTAATTTTTACTTGGAATGTTCTGTTTGATAGAAAATATTTTATTATTATGCCATTATTAAAAAGCATTTGTGTAATTTTTCTATTATGGTTGTCAGGTAGTGTTATATCATTTTGCTATATCGAGGGATATTATACTGTATTTTTTACTTATATTTGAGTTTGGTGAGGAGCCTCCATTATGTGGAGGGTTGAGCACATGCTTTGCTATTGGTTTATGATACTATTTTTCATAAGGAGTTTAAAATCCTGCTGTCCTGGGCTGTATGGATGCGGATAGATTCATTTTAAGGGATGATGAGTTTGTGTAATTTTTTATTATGCGAGTACTTGCAATATTATATAATTTTGCTATATCAAGGGAAACTATAGCCCTACAACTTTTTTGGTTTCGAAGGTTTTTAAAATGTCGTTTTGAATGTCTTGTAGATGGTCCTATGTAGTTCGATCATTGCGAAAACCGTTTTGTTGGGCAGAAAAATAATTAATTCTTTCGAGAAACCATCTCAACCGAGTATCAATGATTCTTTCGAATATTTCGCACATTACATTTAGTAAAGATACCGGTCTACATACTTCTACGATTAATTTATTTTCCAGGATTTTGGATAGGTACGACAATGGCGTATTTCCAAGTTCTTGGTATTTTGGTATTTTTTGTTTTTGGTATTTTCAGAATATTAGATTAATACTTACTTACTAAAGGCTAATTATTTTAAATAAGTTGTAAAAGTAATAAGTAATAAAAAAACTAAGATAATTATTATCAGTAGGTAAGAAAAAGATAAAAAAATATGTAGGTATATAAAAAAAGATTAACATTAAGATTATAAAATAGAATATATATATATATATATATATAGTAGTAGGTAGAAAAATAATTACTTATACGTTTTAAAATATAATAATGATGCGTAAATCGTAATAACTAATAATATGCTAGCTAAAAACTAAAAAATTGCAAAAAAGTTGAAAAGTCTAGGTAGGTATATGAAGGAACTCAAATTATGAATTTGTATGAAGTTATATATCAAATATATTATGATATAACTCCAGGGCGGGCCCCTGCAATGTACGTATAAGCCTCGGGGTCCGTGTTTAGGAAAATCATTATACTATTATTATACGTCTCCTTTCTTAACCTATATACATAAAATGTTTATATTTACATAATATATAGTAAATTAATTTCATTATTAAATACGACGTGTGTATTAGATGATGATCTAAGTTTATACGAGTCTATGCGCCAATTACGCGTGATCTTATTCGCCAAGTATAGACTGTGATATAGATACGCGTGTATAATCATTATAACTGCATCTCGGTTACAGTCTCATCGATGCACTTTAGTTTTGTATATTATGTATATTAATACCGAGACGCTATTATTTTTATATTATTCTAATTACTGCAACACCATATCGAACAAAATGCCGTCGAGCAACTCGTATTTTTTCGAAAAAAAGTGCGTAAGTATAAAATACTGCGGTGTCTGTGTGTTTCATTTTAATGATAACACGATATCTACTTAAATTCAAAAGTAGATTACTATTATACCGAGGTTCAGTCCTTTGCACGACGTTCTCGGCGGCCACCCGCAGTTGCTTATCCTTACCGCGGGTATATAATATTGTTCCGTGCCCACTATATTATATATAGCCGAAATTCTGTCGTATTTGTGGATAGGTCATTTTTGTCTTCAGGTCGGCTTGGCCTCCACCGATGACGCTAATCTCGAGTCGTCTGTCTGTCTATCTGCTGCAGTGTGATCTACCGGGACACCGGGGGTCGATCGTTTCCCCGGTGGTGAGCTTGTCCGCGACCGCTTATTCGTCCATCCCGAAGGTATGGCTTATTTCGCGGCTACCCTGCATATCTACAGGGCGTTCCCCTATCCGCAACCTGAGGACGCGCCCGATGGCATGCTCATGCGCACGGGAATATATCTGTTTATATTTTGTTTTTCGTTGCATTTTTGTAGATTGGGTTTGAAGAGATTTACTAATTCTAGCCAGTTCGCTATCGGCAGCCGGAGCAACAGGTTCGATATAGTTTCCGTTCCGTAAATAACGATAAGACTAAATCGCATTCGTATAAAGTGTTCCAAATGTCTCCTGTACAAGGAGGGGCAGTAAAGATGGCAGCAGAAGCCTCGCGTAAGAGGAAAATGAAAGAAAATCACTCCCCAAATTCTCCAACAAGTCCTCAATTAAAAACCAAAAACCGATATATACCGTTATCCAACCTTGACGACAACGTAGAAATAAACGATAATACACTGGCTGACATTGACAATACACACTCCGAGCCCCGAGGTAAGGAAAATTCCACCTATATTTGTCCACAATATTACAAATTATGAACAGTTTCACCTATCCTTAGCATCTGTAGCTAACGATGACTTTACAATAGAACAAAAAAAAGATTCGTTAAAATTAAAACTAACAACGATTGACGATTATAGAACTGTCACTAAAGAGCTCGAGACAATGCAAATCCAATATCATACTTATCAACTCCCTGAGGACAAACGTTTATCTGTCGTTATCCGTAATCTACCAGTTTCAATATCAGAAGAAACTATTTTTACAACCTTGTGGGAGTTACAGTACGAGGCGATTTCGGTCACTCGCCTACAAAATTATCTTAAAGTCCCGATACCAATAGTGGCTGTCCTTCTACAGCAGTCATCGAAACACATATACTCCTTAGATAGATTATTGCACTGTATAGTCTCAGTTGAGCCACGTAAACCTTCCACAGATATCCCGCAATGCAAAAATTGCCAGCGTTACTCACATACAGAAAAATATTGCCATTTACCACCTCGTTGTGTTAAATGTGCTGAAAATCATCATTACAAGAATTCTACGAAAACAAGTGCAACAGCAGCTAAGTGCGTAAACTGTGAGGGGAATCACCCGTCTAGCTATAAAGGCTGTAGTTACTACAAAGACCTTAGAAAAAATATTTCAAAAAATACTAAAAAATCCCATGCAAAAACTACATACTTAAATCACGTCAATAATATTAATCAGAACAATAATGAAACACCTGAAGTAAACTTTAATAATATTACGACAAATGTCAACACAAATAAATCGTATGCCTCTGTAACGAATTCGAAATCGAAATCAAGCGAAACACGTAATCAAAATATAGATAACGATTTTCTTAAGTCACTAATGCCGCTAATTAACTCATTTATATCTCAGTTAATGAAACAAATAATAGATAACCTTCCATCAATACTAAATAATCTTAGTATAAACTGCAATGAACTCCCATAACTTAATCGTAATAAGCTGGAACGCTAACGGATTAAAAAAACAAAGAAACTCATTTGCCACTTTTCTTAGCCATCATAATGTAGACATCGCGTGTGTTACTGAAACACACTTAATTAACTCAGACACAATTAAATTCTCTGGCTATAAAATTTACCGATATGACCGCCCGCTTAATCGCAGACCGGCCGGTGGAGTAGCAATCGTCATACGTAACAACATCAAACATAATCTAATGCCAATTATTTCTGACCTTCGATCACTAGAAGCAACAGCAATCTCACTAACAATAAATAATAAACTAATCACACTCGTAAGCGCATACCAATCGCCCAGCAAATCAATGTACACAAAAGATTATGAAACTATATTTTCCAAAAACAATAATATAATATTACTAGGAGACCTTAATTCCAAACATAGTAACTGGGGCTGTACATCGATAAACTCAAGAGGTCGCAAACTACAAGAATTCATAAATTCAAACTCGGCAGTTATTTCAGCTCCACCTTCGCCAACATATTTTCCTAATGACCTACATAGACACCCAGATATTCTAGATATAGTAATATTAAAAGGCATCTCTACTAACATCACGCAAGCAGTGCTTCCTGAACTAGATTCCGATCACAATCCAGTTAAAATTATTTTATCTACGGATACCAACGCACACATACCACCTCGTAAAAAATTAATTAATGGAAAACCAAATTGGAACATATTTTCCAACCTTATAACTGACAATCTGCAAATTCCCATTTAAATTAATTCAATGACTACCGCTGATCAAGCAATAAGTCACCTCACTGATACAATCACCATGGCCGCTCAAAACTGCACCGTAAGTTCACAAAAACGCCCTACTCAAAATTCGCTCCCTAAGAAGATACTAATCCTTATTCAACATAAGCACTCTATTAGGCGGTTGTGGCAACAATACAGACGTCCGGAGGATCGTCGTCTACTTAACGCATTAACTAAACAAGTTCGTGATACCCTGGACAATTATAGAATCAATTCATACAAAAAATACTTATCAGAAATCCACCCAGCTGATCCAAATCTTTGGAGATGCACGAAAAGACTAATAAATAAAGACCAAAATATTATTCCTCCCCTTCATACCTCAACACAATTTAAAGCTATAACTGATGAAGAAAAGTGTGAGTTATTCGCGAATACTCTAGCAAGTACATTTAAACCTAACGACATATTTCATCGACAAACCTGCGACTTAGTTAAAAACAGCGCTTTAATGGAAGATTTCGCAACACAAAACATGCTTGCATATATTAACCCTACAGAAATTAAAAATAACATAAAGTCACTGCCGCATAGGAAGTCGCCTGGTGCGGACCTAATTACCGAGCTAATTACTAATCAAATGCTCAAAAAACTTCCAAATAAAGCATTAACCTTTCTAACAAATCTGTTCAATGGCCTACTCAATATTGGTTACTTTCCGCTAAGCTGGAAAAAGGCAATAATAATTGTATTAAATAAACCGGGTAAAGACAAGTCAAACCCAGAAAACTATAGACCGATAAGCTTATTGACGGCATTCTCTAAACTTTTCGAAAAATCTATACAAAGTCGTCTGTTAGAATATCTTAACTCAATCGAAGCAATACCAAAGTTCCAATTTGGGTTCAAATCACACCATTCTACAACTCAGCAACTACTCCGTCTCACTGAAACAATTAGTAACGGTTTTGAAAATAAAAATCACACAGGTGCAGTTTTTTTGGACATCGCAAAAGCGTTCGATCGTGTTTGGCATGATGGTCTTTTCTACAAATTAAAATGCGTAAATATACCTAAATATATTCTGCTCATATTAAAATCCTTTCTCAATGACAGATGCTTTGTTGTCAGAATAAATGAAACGCATTCATCTTGCAGACCTATTCAAGCTGGAGTTCCTCAGGGATCTAAACTAGGACCTATTCTGTTCAATTTTTACATCTCAGATATTCCACAAACTACGGTCACAAACATCGCCCTATTTGCTGACGACACCACCATCTACTGCAATTCTTCGGATACTCAGATAATTACCACCGCACTCCAAAAACATCTCAATAAAATCTCACTATGGTGCAAAAAATGGAAAATTATCATTAACCCTTCTAAAAGCCAAGCGGTATTTTTTTCCCTACGCAGAACACCAACACCTCAACCAGTTAATTTCGACAACGAGCCAATTGACTGGAAATCATCGGTAAAATACTTGGGCGTTATCCTCGATAAGAAATTAAGCTGGTGGCCGCACATATCGGCTAAACTCCAGCAGGCATACCAACGTCTAGGGGTTCTCTTTCCAATTTTAAATAGAAAGTCAACTATTAGTAAAAAATGCTCACTTATCATATATAAGCAAGTACTGAGACCTTTATTATTATACGCAAGTCCTATTTGGGGCAGTTGTGCTAATAATCACTTAAACAAGATCCAAATTTTTCAAAACAAAATACTCCGCATAATAACTGACGCCCCCTGGTTCGTACGCAACAAAGCCCTGCATAAGGACTTGAAAATTCCTTCTATTGACGAGCACATAAACTACTTATCAAACAGATTCTTCCATTCTCTTACAAACTCAAATGGCGCCACCTACTACAATCTAATCGTGTGTCCACCAAAAATTCGCCGTCTCAAGAGAGGAAGACCCCATGACCGTATCAAATGTCCTTCCACAAACCAATGACACATCAAATACACCATAAGTCGGTAAAAAAAAAAAAAAAATTCTAGTTTTAAGTTAAATAATAATTAATATTAGTATTTATCACGATTTAAGATAGTATGGTTGCACAACGACCTAATAGAAAAATGTTATCACACGGCATACGGTTTAAATCGAAAAGTCACGTGATCTACGGGGACCCCCGCATACAGCGCTCATAACGGTTAAAATGATAACTAATAGGTATAAAGTTCTATGGTATAAATATATTTATAATAATCGTATATTATAATTTATAGGTAATATAAATATATAGTATAGCAGTACTATATATTATAGGTAATATAATATATAGTAATATAGTATAACTAGCCCTCTGGTCTACCCGTGAGTTTACGCAGTAACAAAATTAAAAATAGTACATTATTACCAACTACATTAGTACATTGCTACAATTTTTCGATTGTCGAGTTGTCTTGTAAAGTTGTTTAGTTAAGTCAGTTTAGTTATTTAATTATATTATTATTAACTATTAGAAAAATGCCAGTATCATGTTGTGTACCTTTGTGTCCATCTAAATCCAATTCCTCAAAGACTAATTTGTTTCAAGTACCTACTAATGATGTTTTAAGGATTCAGTGGGCAAATGTTTTAGGAGTTACTTTTAAAAAATCTTCAAAAGTATGTATTAAACATTTTAAAAAGGAAGATTTAATTAGTTCTTGGGAGTCTGGCAAAGGATTCAGCAAGTACACAGTCAGTATAAAATTATAATTAAATTTCTGTTTTATTATTTTTCTTAAAATGAATATTATATTGTTCATTTTTAGATTTGTTTCAATAGAACCACCCTTCGTAAAGGTGCAATCCCAATAAATAGTTTAAATGTATTGAACACAACACTTTTGGAATCTAAGGTACCTTATTATTTTTTTATAAAAAATAAATCAATATTATGTGTATAATATATCTTATTTAAAGACATCTGGAGTACCAAATATTAATCATGATCATTGTTATGATTTGGTGAATCATAATAGTGTATCTAAAAGTAGTGATGTCACTCATCAATCAACATCATATCCTCATAAACCTGAATCGGCTGAATCAATAATATCACCATCAAATGATGATACATTATTATTACCTTCTCCGAAAAGAATTAAGGTATGTTTTTTAAAGTTCACCATATTATTGTAGTTACTAGTTATTTGGTTTCATTATATTTTTGTAGATACATAATAATTCAAATTATATTCAAGACATTTTACAACAAATTAACATTACCATAGAGATACCTACAAAATGGTTTTATAATGCTGAATTTAATTTAAAAAAAACATAATTAGTTTTTATAAACTAGGACCATATAGATGTGATTTCACTAGATGCATAGAAAAACAATTAATTCTGACAGAAGGTAACAGTTGATTTATTAATTTTACTGTTATAATTTACTATAATTGTATATTGAAATAATTGACAGATTTGCAATTGTCACTATATGCTTATGGTAAGCAAATAGAACTATCGGATATTGGATGCATTCATAACTTCCAAACATATGACAACTTACAACATATTCTTAAAACATTTGAAAAAACTAAAGTATGTCAAGGTTCTTCAAGAAAATTAGGTAATCTAAAATCTTCATATGGTTGTAAATTTGTTGAATCATGTGGGATGTGGAGACACTTGAAGTGCAACACAATAATAGAAAAAAATACAGAGTCTGGTAAAAACAGGTTAGAAATATTATAAATAAAAAATAAAATGTGAATATTACCCAGCTACTATTATTCTATTATATATTTCAGTTTTATTTGTAAATGGTGTGAACGATTAAATTATATTTTAAAGAACAAAAGATCACGTGAGAAAAATAATCAAAATACTGTGATATATTTTTCTCCGAATAAGAAAAAAGCTCTACAAAACATTAAAAATACTAGAGCGTTAATAAGAAAAAAAATGACCAGAGCATCAAAGAGGATTATTTACCTTGAAAATAATTTAAATAACATTAAAAATGAAATGAAATCCATTTCTCAGTTCAGACTTGAAGAGCTTCTAAATAATTCTAATATTTCTAATTCTCAATCTGAACTGATTCGAGAAATTTTTAATGCAGCTAGAGTAAATAATCCAAAACACAGAAGGTACAGTGAAAATTGGATGCTTCTATGTATGCTTTTACAAATAAGGTAGTATTAATTTTATTGTTTTATGAATTAATGTTATAATTTGCATTGCTTTATAATAATTTTTAGATCTCCTACTGGGTATTCATTTTTAAGAAATAATAATATACTACCATTGCCGTGTACTAATTCTATAAGGTCACATCTACTAGCGGTTGAGATAGGATGTGGCTTTGATAAAAATTTCTTTAAACTTTTAAAGAAAAAGTTTTCAACTAAATCTGAACAAGAAAGACAGGGTGTACTTGCATTAGATGAAGTTTTCTTAAGGGAAAGCATTAGTTTAAATAGTCGAACATTGACGTATAGCGGACTGGAAGATTTTGGGGGAGAAATAGATACTGATGGTACCTCAAAAGCTAACCACGCATTAGTGTTTATGTGGCAGAGTCTGGCAGATAATTTAGTTCAACCTATTGCAATGTTTGCTTCAAAAGGACCAGTTAAAGGTTAATTAATAAATAAACAGGTTAAAAATAATACATTTTTGTTATTGATAATTTGTTTCTACCAGGAGTGGATTTAGCCAAATTAACCATAAGAGCTATAATGTTGATGGAAGATTCTGGTGGACAAGTAGTTGGGCTTACATGTGATGGAGCAAGTACTAACAGGACTATGTGGAGTCAATTAGGGGTGAACTAAACTTTTATGTATCACATCATGTAATCTTAGTTTTCCATATGATTTATATTTCATACAGAATAGGTTGACCTCTGTGCCGTGCTAACTTTCATTGGCGCCTAAGGGCAATTTGCCAATTTGCTACAGCTCTGGTTGGCTCACCTACCTATATATATTTAATAATTAAACATTCTGATAAATTATATTTTTATAATAATTGCTACAATGTTAGGAGGGGAAAACCACCACAAATTTACTGATCTGTATGTTAATTATTAGATAAGTGCAAAACCAAATAACTTTAAGAACTATTTTCAAAATCCGTATGACAGCTCAAGAAAAGTATTTGTGTTTTCGGATGCACCACACCTATTAAAAACAGTCAGAAATCGTTTGTTTGAGAAGAAACAACTCAGAGTATATGTATCAGCAAGTTACAAAATAAATATTTTATTATAATATGTATTAATTCTGATTTTTAGGTGCATCCTTCAAATAATCCAATAAAGTGGGATTATTATTATAACATTTTTAAGATTGAAAGAAATTCTATTCTTAAAGTATGTCCAAAGTTATCATGTAACCACTTTGAACTTAACAACCTTTCTAAGATGAAAGTGAAGTATGCTGCACAGGTAAACATAAATGAAAATATGAAATATATGAATTAAATATAAGTGCTTATACTCTAGGTTAGAGTAGTTTTAATTATTTTTATATAATGTATTTTACAGTTGTTTAGTATGTCAATGGCAAATGGTATCGAATTTTATAAAAAAAAAAATGTTGAAGGGTTTAAGAATTCAGAAGAAACCATACAATTTACTAAAATGCTCAATAATATGTTTGATGCTTTAAATAGAAAATTTCCTGCTGAAGGCATACGAAATAATAGTCAAGATTTACAAGTATTTTATTTGTTGTGTTTGTGTTGTAAATGTTGTAATTCATGTATGTTTGATATATTTATTGTTTGCTATACTTGTTGCATTGTTGCAAGATAATACTAGAAAATTAGAATAATGTTTTTGTATATATGTTCATAAGTAATTTATAACATTATATTTGTAATATAATTTAGTTATTTACTAACACTTTCATACTCAAATTATATTATTATTATAATTCATTGTTTTTTTTAATATTAGGTACTAAATGAAACATTACAGTGGTTTTTAAAATGGGAATCTAATTTGAATGATAGTTTGATTGAAAAAAATGATTTTTTAACTCAAAATACTGCTGATGGGCTAAAAATTACTTTACAATCAACAATAGATGCAGTTAATTATTTATTAAATGAAAAAAATTTTGCCTATGTATTGACCTCAAAGTTTAATCAGGATTGTATAGAAGTAAATATTCTTCACCTAATAATAATACTTATTTAATATGCACCAGCCACCAAGTATAAAATATATCCATCAAAAATATTATAAAACTATTATTTATTTAACAGCGATTTTTTGGGATAATTAGACAAGTTGCTGGCCCAAATGACCATCCATCTTGTCCCTCATTTCTTCAGTTGTATAGGATGCTTTAAGTATATTCTTTAATCAAACCGCCGAAAACTGGAAACTGTAATATAAATGAAGGTACTATAATATATAATTCATGTTTGGTAAAAGTTACAACTAAAGAATTAAATAATATTCATTCCAAATTTTTAGAGAATGTGCCTATTATTACTATAGCTGAGATTAAAGAAATTGCAAACGAAAATAATAATTGTTCTATACGTATTAATAAAATTGAAAAACTGAAAGAAAAATTGACTAAAATTTCTGATGAGGGATGTTGGGATCTATATGAGATATTTTTAGAACACAATTATTCGGATACTACTGTTTTTGATTGCATAGTATACTACTTAGCTGGGTAAATATGATTTAAATAAAACAAATTTACCTCTACCAAATTATTTAATCATAATAATATCCAGGACTTCTTTTATTTTTTGTAATTTTACAGATATATGGCAAAACGGATAACGTCGAAAACTAAATGTAAGTCATGTGCATCTGGTTTAAAGAACCTTAATGCAACAACTTATGGTACAAATGCTGATTTGGTAATTGCGAAGAGTAGAGGATATCTTACCCACCCAGACAGCAATCTGTTCCAAATTATAAAAGCATTGGAAAATTCTCTTACAAAATGTATTGATTCTCCAAATGTTTTTGAAGAAACCTATGAAGACTTCTGTAATAAAAATATTTATTTTGAATTTCCATGTGCAGAACACCGGCTGACTATATTAACGGACATTTGTACTCATTATATAATAATGAGAATGCGACAATACACTTATATGCAAAACCAAAACAGCAAAAAATTAAACAAAACTAAAAAAAAATTATCTAAATTAGTTAACACATAGATATAACACATAGTCAACCCAATTACTTAGTTAAACCATAAAATAAATATTTCTCCATACTACAAATATGTATAATACAGTTTTGATTTTTAGTTATAATATTTTAAATACTTTGTAGAATTTGTTAATAATTATGTTTGTCTATTTTATAATGATGTAGAAATTGTTAATAACAATTATGTTTGTCTATTGAATAATAAATAATATTTATTATTATTAATTAATTGGGTAATTATATAAATATAATAAATTATGTTGATTCAAAATAAAACTAAAAAAAAAATTAGTTATTATAGTACCTATATTCTAAGACCGCTTCATAAATATTAAGGCGGTTGAAAGTGGGTCGGTTTTTCGTGCATTTAGACCAATAAGCGAAAGAAAAAAAAATACACTTCCAGAAGTCCAATTTTCATTTTGAATATATTATATAATATATTTTTTTTTTATAGAGTATATACACATCAAATCATAGTAATGAGACATATTATGATGAACACGACGATAACAGGTAATATTTTTCAAATGGAAACATAATTATTATAATATTATAATAACTGAACAATTATTCAACATTTGACTTTGAATTTCTAAGATAAAAATAGAACATTT
>NC_042494.1:7735160-7741597 GCF_005508785.2 Acyrthosiphon pisum
CAGCTCTTAGAATCCCTACATTCGTGACAAGAGTACATATAGTCAATTCGCCACCCGAATGTAATTTAAGTTAAATGAGCTCTTACTACTATACTTATATTCTAAAAATATTGCTATGTTCGTGTTCAAAGTGTAATTGTGTAATAATAATGTGTTTAACGGATTATGATATGATGATAGTCACAGAACTTTATGATTTTAAAGATCAATAGGTAGGTGAATAGGAAAAAGTAAACAATGTGAATTTGCCTGATAGAGAGACAACTAGTTCAGACAGTCATGATGAATGCTGAGACAATCCAACATACATATACTGTATACGCAGATACGCACAACTATAAGCACTCCTTTGAACAGTGTCGTGAACTTGACTGGCGTGGACCTTGTACATGGGTCTTCTTCTGAAAGGTACTGCTGACGAGTCTATTCTGTAGGGTCCTTATATAATGTGGCTCTGGTGTACGTGATGTTTTTTTTTCTTATTTTAGGCGGTGCGACAAAGGTGTCACTGGTAATTTATTGTTTTGTTTTGACCGAACGTCTTGATTGGAAAATTGTCGAGGGGGTCTCGTAGAATATAATATATATGTGTATATTATATACGTAAAAATGCATTTATGGTTTTATAATATACGGTGTCATCTGGCGCCGCTGATAATTGATTATGTTGTTTGGCGGTTGAAAGTGGGTCGGTTTTTCGTGCATTTAGACCAATAAGCGAAAGAAAAAAAAATACACTTCCAGAAGTCCAATTTTCATTTTGAAAAAATGTTTGGATTTGTTTACTCCTTGTCTGTGTTATGTAGGAAATTAATTTTTAATTTTATGTTTTTTAGTAACAATAAAGTAAAAGTGAATTTTGGAAAAAAAAGAAAATTAATTTGGTACTATATTAATTAAACAATAGAAAAAATCAAAAATCCATTTCCTACATAACCTAGAAAAAAGAATAATGAATTTAAATATGTTTTCAAAATTAAAATCGGGCTTTTGGTACTGGGTGAATTTTTCTTCCGCTTTTTGGGACTTTTATAGCCGCATAGCAGTTGAAACATTTTCAATTGCAAAATATAGTGACGTGTGACTGCGCGTAGGTACGCTATACGGATTTCCGAGAATCTTAGCCACGACTATTATACGGGCGATAAGAAATCAATTACATAATATTATAATGATACAGACCTGCTAATAAGGTCCGTTACCCCAGCACTGCCAAATATTATTCAGTATTATTATGCCATCGTGATTCAGTCCGTGCACGTTTTTATTTGTACTCACTACTTACTACCAATTTCATTTATTTGTGGTAAAAATGAGTAATTGGCGTTTTGGTAATAAAAAACGAGCTAAATTATTCATAAGACGAAAAAAACTGAAACACAATTTGGCAAATTTACAAAAAAAAAATAAAGAAATTCAAGAACTCGAAAATGACGACAGCAATAACGTTTCAGAAATAAGCAATAATCAGGTAAAAAGTTGTTCAATAATGCGATATTATAATTATTTTAAATCTTAGTGGTATTTTTACGTATATATATATTTTTTTTTTATAGAGTATATACACATCAAATCATAGTAATGAGACATATTATGATGAACACGACGATAACAGGTAATATTTTTCAAATGGAAACATAATTATTATAATATTATAATAACTGAACAATTATTCAACATTTGACTTTGAATTTCTAAGATAAAAATAGAACATTTTTATGAATTCCTAACACAAAATAATTTTCGAATTTTCGCAATTTTGAAGACTTGTCAACATTTTTGAATTAGACTGCAATACAAAAATACTGTAGATTTACACTCAACATTCTTTTAATTTCCACTAAATAACTTATGATGCATTTTCAAGTCTTTGGCCGAGCAAAAAATATTAGGTTCTGAACGAAGTGATGAATGTATTGATTTTACAATGATGTGTATTTTTTTTTTGTGTGTGTCTGTCATCATTTTTTGGGGTAGTAAAAGTGCTTCAATTTTAAAAACCCAGGGTGGTTTTTGGCAAAGTGAATCTAGTTGGTGCTTTGGGCGGTTAAAAGTAAAAATCGGGAACTCGCTCTGCTGTACAGACGTACGGTAGAGGTGGAGTGGGCCTAGGTCATAGAATGTAATGTGGATGTGAATTTAGACTCGTAAAAATTGAAAATTTAGACGCTCGTAAATTTTTTTTAATTGACTTACGCTCGATTATTTTTATAATCATTGTAAGCAAAACTTATGGACAACCTTGCATTACATTTTGGACTGCTAAATATTTTGCAAATAGTCTTGGTTTTTGACCAATTTTGTTTATAGATATTTTAAAAAAAAGTGTGGACAACCTTGTACCATATTTTTAAACCTTAGGTATAAATACCTACAATTTTAGCATATCATATAATATACTTTTCTAATTTCTTTTCACTAGGTTCATTTGTGGCGGTAGACGTATTGTTAATATAAATCATTTATTTGATTCGATTCAGAAAATCAACCACCCACTTTTTGGCTGCTCATTTAAAGATCTTACTTTGATAAATGAAAAAAAAAATGGTTTTTATTCCGAATTTATTTTTAAGTGTACGATGTGCAACAAATTAGAAGTCATAACAACTGAATGTAATAAGTCTTCGTCGGTGTGCATAAATACAGCAGTGGTTACAGCAGTTGTAAATACTGGACAAGGATTTTCCCAATTAGACACTTTTACAGCAGTTTTAAATATGCCGAATATGTCCAATCCAAGTTATCAAAAATATCACAATGACGTAAAAAAGCACACCGAAGATTTGGCTTTTGATGCGATGATTGATGCTAGCAAAGAAGAAGCTGCGTTAGCTATAATGGAAAATAATGTCAATGAAAAAGGAATTCCATTGATTACAGTGATAGCTGATGGCGCTTGGTCAAAGAGATCTTATAAAAGTGGCTATAATGCTTTGTCTGGTGTAGTGAGTATTCTGTCAGATTTTCTAAAAAGTTATTTAGGTCATCTATAATTATTTATTTTGTTTTTACTAGACACTTGTTACGTTGATGTTTAATTTATTATTTAGGCATCTATCATTGGGTATAGGACCAAAAAAGTTCTTTTTATGGGTGTACGTAATAAGCACTGTTCAGTTTGCCAAAAAAATGAAAATAGTGAAAAAGAATCACCATCTCATCAGTGTTTTAAAAATTGGAATAGGACTTCTACTGCTATGGAATCCGATATAATTGTCGAGGGATTCTGTCAAAGTGTGACTATGCATAATTTAATATATGATAAATTAATTGGAGATGGAGATTCAAGTGTAATGAAGAAGTTAACACTTTCTAAACCTTACGCTGATTACGACATAGATGTAAAAAAAATAGAATGTATGAACCATATTTTAAGAAACTATTGTAATAGAATTGTAGACATATCAGCTCGTCGTAAAAGTTCTTCTGGAACTGTGGTTCCAGGGTTTTTAAGAAAAACATTAAAAGATAGAAGGCTTAAATTAAGGTATATTAAGAATATATATATATATATATACATAAGTAATAATAAAAAAAATTAATTGTATATTATTTTATTACTATATTTCATTTTGAGAAAATTAATATGTTAGGTATTTAATATTTTAGATGCGCAGTTACAAAGGCAATATTGCATAGAAAAGAAATGCCTTTGTTGCATAATGAAAAAGCGATTCTTCTAAAAAAAGATATTTTAAATAGTCCGTATCATGTATTTGGTAGCCATTATGAATGCTCAAGGTAAATTATTTTATAACCAACATTATCACTTATTATTCTATGATTATTACAGTTGTTATTTTTATTTAGTTATTTTTGCACTGGTCCAAAAGACAATGAAATTGATTTAGTTCCTCAAATGGAATCTTGTGGCTTATGGGCAGATATATCAGGAGCCAAAAATATTGTTGCCCATCATGCTCAAAGCTTAATTTACAATGTTAACAATAATGCTGTGGAAGGGTTTAATAGCGTAGTAGCGAAATTTGTTGGTGGAAAAAGGGTGAATTTTTCTTTACGAGGTAAAAAGTTTAAATTTTGAGTAAAAGATATTTATACATATCTAAATAATATCGCATGAAATTAATTTGTATTTTAGGATCATACAGTGCAAGATGTAATGCTGCAGTTTCATCGTTCAATTTTGGTCCAAAATATTTAAATAGTTTTCATAAAAAAGTTACAAATGTAAGCCCTGGAATATACACTAAAAAATTTATAAGCAAGATTGATAAAAACCAGCATAGCAGAGTTGGTCGACGTTTAAATTTTGATAAATCCAGGTATAAATTATTTAATTTAACCAACTATATAGGACATAGGTACCTAATAATACAGAGTGTAATAATAAATATAATACCCTATAATACATTACATAACACACTATAATTAACAGTAGGTATACGTCATTACGTCTCAAATATAATTTTAAAAATCTGCTGTTATGTTATTTAATAATAGAAAATTTGAGAAAAAACAAAAATGTATTGCTGGACCAGATGAAGATTATGGAGCTGTAGACATTGGAATAGGTATAATTGATATGTCACCCGAAGAATACGACGCCAAAAAAATTGCATTTTTAAAAAAAATTGATTTATCCATTGATGAAATAATAAAAATAGAAAGAAATACAGTTGGACAACAAGATAATGACGATTGGAAAAAATTTAGAAAACAACGACTTACGGCATCTAATTTTGGAAAAGTTTGTAAATTAAGACCCACCACTTCGCGAGCGAATACCATAAAATATATTTTATATGATATTTTCCAAGGAAGTTCTTCAACTAGGTTTGTGGTCTATTTATATTTTATTTATTTTACAATAGTAATTATTTAGGTATATAATTATTTTATATAATGTTTTACTAAGGTATGGTATTGAAAACGAATCAATAGCCCGAAATGCATTCCAAAAAACCATAACGGAGAAAATCGAACCAGCGGGATTGTTTATTCATAAGAATAAACCCTATCTCGCAGCAAGTCCTGACGGGTTAATAGGTGAAGACTGTATCTTGGAGATAAAGTGTCCTCCGAGCATAAAAGAATATACTCCAGAAGAGGCAGTACATAATAAAAAAATAAAGTATATGATATCCGATGGTGAAAAAATTACTTTAAAAAAAACTGATAATTATTATTATCAAGTTCAAGCACAACTCAACATTACAGAAAGAAATTACTGTTATTTTGTTGTGTGGACTCCAAAAGGTAATAATATATGACAATTGTTTTCGTAGAATCTAAAATATTATAATTTATACGTTCGATTTTAAACGTGTTATTTTAGGTTTTATAGTAGACAAGATATCCAAAGATGTCGAATTTTGGACATCAAAAATTGAACCATTTGTCACAACATTTTACATGGAATCGTTACTGCCTGAAATCATTGACCCAAGATTTGATAGAGGACTACCAATAAGGTCCGGTAAACCGACAAAGAAGCTCTAATTAAATAAAGGTGTATTTATGTAGCAATATAATATAATACAAACAATTGTTTTTTTAAAGGTACTTACTGTTGTCAATATATATTTATAATTATAATGATTATGTTTTGGAATAAAATTATGAACTAGGTACATTATACTTTATGTAAGTACGATGTTGTATTTACCTACCTGTTTTGTCAATACAATGCGCGCTGTGACGGTAATAAAATTATTGTTTACTGATAAAACGAAATAATTACGCGTTCGGGGAACTTACGCACACTAATGATCAGTTATTACACACACACTCACACAGCAATTCCCAATGAATATAACATATTGCCTATACTCAACCCCTTAAAAACGGTCCACTTTCAACCGCCTTAAACTTAATGACATATTGTATCATTTATTTAATTGTAGAAACTACCAACTAGTAAAACTTACCAACAAATTGTACACAATAATATGTACCTACTCATCAAGTATCCAATTGACATGCAACTAACCAATTTAGGTACTTAATTAAAAAAAATATAATATTGTGTATGTGGTAGATAAGAAAAAATACATACAAGAACTTTGTACTTGAACTTTATTTATAAAAAAGTGCATGATTAAAATTTAAAAACTTAAAAATGTGAAATATTAAAAAGTAAAAGTTTATTAACATTAACGATTCAAGATCATGATTTAATCAAATCATTTAAAGTATTTGGCACAATTAAATATGAATTATCTTACAAGCTTAAAACAATAAATATAACCTAATAACCGTTTATCTACTCAACGTATTTTCATGTACTTCGCGATAACCTGGTAATAGGTATATACTTATAAACCATGATAATATTATAGATAATCGTGGTAATCGTGCACAGAACAAAATTAACAATACAAATAACAGCTGATATGATTAGCTACAAGACGTGATAGTCCAATAATCCAATTGGCAATTACTTATAATATGTATGTTAACAATAAAAGTTATTTTCG
>NC_042494.1:7741647-7742096 GCF_005508785.2 Acyrthosiphon pisum
AGGTCCGGTAAACCGACAAAGAAGCTCTAATTAAATAAAGGTGTATTTATGTAGCAATATAATATAATACAAACAATTGTTTTTTTAAAGGTACTTACTGTTGTCAATATATATTTATAATTATAATGATTATGTTTTTGAATAAAATTATGAACTAGGTACATTATACTTTATGTAAGTACGATGTTGTATTTACCTACCTGTTTTGTCAATACAATGCGCGCTGTGACGGTAATAAAATTATTGTTTACTGATAAAACGAAATAATTACGCGTTCGGGGAACTTACGCACACTAATGATCAGTTATTACACACACACTCACACAGCAATTCCCAATGAATATAACATATTGCCTATACTCAACCCCTTAAAAACGGTCCACTTTCAACCGCCTTAACGTTGGACGGCTCAATATTTTTAATTTAGGAAATCATGTTTGTAAAATAGA
>NC_042494.1:7742196-7749313 GCF_005508785.2 Acyrthosiphon pisum
GGTTACATTGTTTTACTGTTCCATGAAATGCGAGGAAATTTGTTGCACGTTCGTAATTCGTATTTCGTATTATTCGCCGCCGTCCGGGTCCGGGATCTGAATATCCGATTCCACTTCCGTGTCAATATTCCTAGACCCTATAGTTCCGACTACAGTCCTGACCTATCAACGCCGGCCCAATTCGCAACGACTCTGGTCGAAGTAAATTCACGCCCGGGCTATGCGGTCGAGCAGTCTCAGCATAACCAGGTACGTCGAAACCGGTGCCGGACATCGTCCCGGATGGATTTATCGCGTGCTTTTTTTCAAATTCGATCTTCACGCCGCACGGCCCTATCCCCCTAACGTTCAGAGCCGCTAAATCTGAATCTGATTTCCAGTCGTTCCCTCGATAATTTAGTCACTCCCATATATTTATAAGCGCTCACATCGTGTTATACTACGTACTTATTACACATTATATTTATATATAGATCACATTCACGATGTAAAGGCACGTACGGTTAGAGTTACCACCCCCGTGGCTAAAAAACTTATTTAGAGCCGCGAAACCTCCAAAATGATTAAGGCACACTTACCTATGTCATTCATCTGCAGTCCATAGATTTTGTCAACCTCAAGTTTTTTCTATCAGAGAACCTCAGATTCATTCTAATATCGAATTTCAATAATTTTTTGCAAACATGACCGATTGTTAACATTTTATTCTAACCTTACTCGATCTGTGTTCTGCCATGATTTATTATGCGACTCAATAAGAACTCAAAATCAAAAATTATGTTGTACACTACCGAGGTATATCAAAAAATATTATATAATTATTTTAAAATTTTTACAGATTTTTTATTAAATCAACTTGATATCATCATGTCGGGCACAGTGAAGTATGTAGTAAAAGATCCTTGCGCTAACTCTCAAGTTGTCCATTTACCAACTAGAAATCGTAATATTGTAAAAAGTGGCCACGGAAAACCAGAAGTCAAGGATCTTATTGAAAAACAGCAGCAAAAAGCCAATAAGAAAAATTATTAGAATGAGCGATTTAAAAGAAAACAATACTGAAATCATCACTGTTTCTCCAGAATTCTTTGATGAAAGTTCATCAGAGATAAAAGAAGAACCTATGTCTGATTCAAGCTATGATGATATGGAAGTAAATTGTGAATATCAAGAAGATCCTGAGGTCATTGTTGTCCGTGGTGATGATTTAGATCAATCTAGTAGTAGCGATTTAGAATTCATAGAAGACATAAGACATGAAGAACCCAGTAAAAGTAAATTGCATAATGATGTCAACTCTTCTGATGTTGTCGTACGAACAGACATTTTAAACGATTTACTAGAAGGGCGTATGACCAAAACTACTAAAAAACTTCTTGATTCTACTAAGATTTCTTATTTGCCTATGCAGCTAACTCCGAATGAATTTCGTTCTTCATATACTAATGAAAAAAGCCCATTTAAAGTTCGGCCTATAAAAGCTAACAAAGGTTTAAGACATTTCTCCAAAAGAGTATGTGATAAAGTTAAGACTAAAATGGTTACCACGTACAAAGAAGTAGCAGATGAATTAGTGGCTGAATGTGTGGGCAACAGTGATAGTCCAACCTTTTTATATGATCAAAAAAATATTAGACGCCGTGTGTATGATGCCTTGAATGTATTAATGGCTTTAGATATAATTGCTAAGAACAAAAAAGATATAACCTGGAAAGGATTACCAACTGGATCAATACAAAACAGTGTATATCTTGTTCAAGAAAAAGAAAACCGCCTTAATAGTGTAAAAAGAAAACTTTTAGCTCTTCAAGAGATCATTATGCAAGAAGTAGCTATTAAACGTTTAGTGAAACGTAATCAGGATATGGAAAATGAATTTGGTCCTCCGCCTAATAACACATTTGTTAATCTACCCTTTATGGCAATTAGTGCGAATGAAGATACGTCTGTTGAAGTAGAAATATCAGAAGACCAAAAACAATATGGAATGAGTTTCAATGATAAATTTAGTATGGTTGACGACACTGAAATATTGAAAACTATGGGTTTCACTTTAGGGTTGGATCGCGGTGAAGTGAGCAATGAAGACTTGAACATTTTGAAAACATTAGTACCCAAAGCTTTTGAAAAACACATTGTTATGATGGCTACCAAAAATGGAGAAATGTTTAATGATATCTGTAAAGAATTTGATGAAAAAATTAGATCTGCTGAAATTGAACAATCTCCATCAAGACCCAATATTATTAATAGAAGAAAAAATAAGAGATAAATAAAAAAATTAGCTATGTTTTTCTTCATTTTTTGTTATTATGACAATCATCAAAATAACTACCTATGTTGAATGTGTATATTTTTTCTGTAAATAATTGAATGTTAACTAGTTTTAACTTGTACAGATTTAACTATTTTATAAATAATATATAGATATATTATATATTTTTTTCATTAAATGACAACAATGAATTTTTAATGAAATTAAATTTGACAACTTATTTTATAATCTGTTAGTATTAACATGAAATATAACATTATCTACTACTTGTTTCCTTATAAATTAATAACATTATATTTTTATAAGGTTATAAATATTATTAAGTTATGGAAATTCACTTGTAACAACAATATAATTAAAATCTATGCAACAATATTTTTAGATTCTGAGCAAAGAATAACCTAAAAAGCTATCAAGTGGAGCAAAGAATGTAGGTTAGGTTATGACAATATAGTGTTATTTTTTTTTTTGTCTGAAGATATATTTTTAGTTGATATGTCAATTAGTAAATGATTCTGGTGCTAAGCTATGGTTTTAACATTGAAACAGTTAATAGATAAACATAAAAAAAATTACTAAAATGATATTATTCTATACAATCTACAACGTAAATTATTATTTTTTCCCGAATCACAGAAAATACATTAATAAACCATATTATTAACACGTACCGCACACATACGTAGAATGTAGATAATTTGAATAGTAAAATTAAATATTTCATTAATAAATTAAAAATAATTATACTGTAGAAATTTACATTTTTATGCACAAGTATACCACAAACATATTCCAACATTCTATGGAAAGTCGATATTGACTCATACGTTATTAACATTACCAAACATATTATATATAATATACATAATATGTTATATTTTCTATAATAATTAAATATTAATAATATTAAAATAAATGCGGTATTTTCAGTGAAAATTAATTCAACCTCATGTATTAAAAATAATAAGATAAATATTTCAAAGATATATACTCATTAGTATAGGCTCTTTGCCCAGAACGGTTTTTTGTATGCAATGATTGACAAAAAAAGTATGTTTACACTAATTATATTCTGATTGGTGTTTTCTTTAACAAATCTATTAGGTGTGGTAATGTAAATAAAAATAATGTCTAATAAACAATAAATTAGCTGTTTATTAATATGAATAACAATTATCAATGAACAATGTCATAAATCAGAATAATTAATTTCAAATATATAACTCATCATTTTTGTTTTTTAATGATAACTAATAACAATTGTAAAACAATCATAGTAAAACCATTAACTAAACTTTATACCTTTTCTTCTTTGATTTGCCTTTGTATATCTAATGCTCTTTCTTTATACTTCTGAGCAAGATCCAAATCTTTAGGTACACCATCGCCTTTATTATACATAATTGATGCATTAACACAACCCTTCAATTCATTTTGATCACAAGCTTTTATTGAGTATTCTAAAAATTTGGGCTTATTAGGTTCTAATCCAATTTCCTCAATGCCAACAAAATGAATATTGCTGGCTATATAGCATGCTTCTGAATGCCTGTTGTTACATGCTTTTTCTAAGTATTGCAGACTCTAAAACAGACAGGTTTGATTATTTAAAAATTTAATATAAATTAAGTATTGCCTAAAAAACTTACTTGAAGTAAGCTATTTGTTCTTTCATCAACATCAGTAATTTGGTCACTGTGATAACGAAGTTTCATTCCAGCAGCAAAACATCCATCAGACCAATTAAATTCACAACCTTTCTTAAAATATCTTATCATCTATAAATAAAATACATATTTCACAGTAATAAAGTAGAATGACAAATGAAACAAAAAAAATTTTATTGGATAGGTATTCACTAAAACAAATATTCTCATTACCTCAGGAATAACTGGTTTCAGATTTCTCAAATTATTTTTTTCCAAATAGGAAGCATACTTATAGCAACTGCGACCAAAGTTCCGTTCATCACAATTTTCTTTATATATTTTGGCTGCCTTATCAGGGTTGTTTTCTATAGTCTCTAAATAATCACCCAGCAACTGACATGCTACAAATCATTAAATTGAAAAAAATCTGTTACTTATAATATTTTTAAAAAATAAGAATAAAATACCAATATCTGAATTTACTTTGTGCATCTTTTTCACTGAAACAACCAAACCTATATTCAATCCCTAAGTTTTTAATATATTCCTTAACATCTTCGTCTTTCTTGAAATCATAAGACATTTTTGTTAACAATTTGTTATTACTTACAACCTACCAATTATTTACTAAAGTACAGAATCAACTCAACTCAATGAAGTGATTGATTAAAATTTAAAATATTTAAACTTAGCAAATTGTTTTTAAATGAATCAATTTTTAAAGGGGTTATCACTTATCATTGATCGTGGTTACTATCATGATAAAGTATATAGGTTTAACAGGTATGTCTGCTACATTGTGATGCGCATATCCCCCACTTTTTACTGTGTATTACGTTTACCCCCTCTCATTGATCGCATATACCAAAGCATGAAGATCGGAGACCCTAACACATACGAAAAAGTGGGGATGCGCAGACGAGATTCAAATACGACGTTTTGTTGACATACCTCTATATTTTGTCATGGTTATTACCACGGATAATGGACTGGAAACAGTCGAAACGATATGGTTGACACTTTATAATATTGGCTCTCTAGTTGGCACATAGACTTATACATGTTATTTATATGTCTATATGGGTTGACATGCCGGGTCGGAGGGTGGCTACCTAAAGGTTCCCCACACCCGCGGGGACACAATGCTTTCAGTGCTACTGGTGGTTAAAAATTAAATTGGTTATAAATTTTGCTTCACATTTTGTTTCTATAGTCCGGGTCGAATGTTTAATTACAAAAAATATTATTACAGAATTGAAAACAACCAGATTATAAAAAGCCCAGAAAATAAAATGAACGAAAATAAATGTTACAGGATGTAAACTGATTGAAATAGGTATATTATATCAGTAAAACGTAAACATACAGAAATTAATATTGCAGAAATTCTGCTAAGTGTATGATTTCAGAATGGAATATAATAGAATACAACTTAACAGAACGTTTTGATGCATAAAAAATATAAAATATATTTCCAGAAGTATACCTATAATTGTTAGTTGTTAATTAAAATGCGTAGATACAAAACAGGACTTGCATTTGAGAAAAAAATTAAGATTTATGTTATTTACAATTAAAACGTTACACAATTTTTGCTTTTATGTTATCCAGAATTAAAACGTTACTCAATTTTTGCGTTCATCGTTATTTAGAATAAAAACGTTATTTTACCCAACATTTTCCAACAATCCAGTAAGTAATTTACTACTTAATTTTTGTCAACATCGTTACTAGAAAATTATAATTTATTATTTTACTAATATTTAATATTGGTATAAATGGTATTCTATAAACCTAACACCTAGGTATTTTATATAATTACGTTAGACATTTCAATTGAAGAAATTACCTAATAAGTTAAGAAGTTAAAAAGTAGATTACAAGTGGGTCATTGTATAATGGTT
This sequence comes from Acyrthosiphon pisum, assembly GCF_005508785.2. Taxonomy (NCBI): domain Eukaryota; kingdom Metazoa; phylum Arthropoda; class Insecta; order Hemiptera; family Aphididae; genus Acyrthosiphon; species Acyrthosiphon pisum. The sequence continues at coordinate 7,748,025 of NC_042494.1, forward strand.
GTATTAGACTTGAATTCAATGATATAATATCATTGTATTTGTATAAGAAAAACGATTCTGAGCGGAGACGGTTTGTCAGTCTGGATATTTTATATTTTGTTATTATTTATTTTATTGTAAGTTGAATTAATATTAATATTATAATTTTTATTCGTTTCTATGGTGATAAACAAAGCGTTAGAAATTAATTTTTAGCGTTTTTTCGTAATTTTCCGGTGGTTTTTCCCGTGCCATTAAATAACTATTAAGAAGAAATTTTGTATACAGGATATAAAAAGAATAAAAAAAAAAAATAAAAAATAAACACCTTTGTAAAAACAATAGCTTCCTCGCTCCGCTCAGAATCTAAAAAAATTAACTATTTAACAAGCTAATGCCCACCTTTGCATTTTTAGTAAAATTCAAGTAAAATATAAATAAAAATAAATTATATTAAAAATAAAACATTTGCCCTAAAATCTATAATTTGTGAAAAATGCCCTAAAAGATGAAAAAATGACTTAAAAATGTTGAAAAATGACGTTAAAAAACAAAAAAAATGCATTTATAGCTAAAAATGCAAAAAATGCACAAAAATGCAAAATAAAATTAGAATATTCTGCATCAAGGGAAAATGAAACAAATTTTTAGCTAGGATAGCATTGTACAGAATAAAATAAAAAAAAGGTGGGTAAGTGGATTTCGCTCTGCTGTACAGTAGGTTACAAGTGGGTCACTGTATAATGGATGGTATTAAATTTGAATTCAATGATATAATATCATTGTATAAGAAAAACGATTCTGAGCGGAGACGGTATGTTAGTCTAGGTATAAGACATAATATTATATTAGGTACCTATAATAAATTCCAAATTAATCATATCATAATATTTATTAGGTACTTATAACGCGTTATACATCAACAAAAAACCGTGGTACTATCATAGATATATAATAGTATACTTTAGAAGTTTCAAGTACCCACGAATAATATTATACAATCACAACAAAATAACTAAAATAGTTATCCTAGGTTTTTAATATGTAATTTCGTCCAAATTTGTACTTAAAATGACTATAAAAATAAACTGCGTAAATGTATTTTTTAGATTTTTTGGTAACAGAATTAATTACTTACGTGGAATCTTGTTTTAAATTTTCAATTCTTAGATACAAAAATTGAACATTTTATACATTTTTAACTACAAAATAATTTTTCAAATTAAAATTTGATAAATTTTGTCCAAATTTGATCTTTAAATGCTTATAAAAAAAAATTGTGCCTATGTATTTTTAATATCTTTCAACTG
>NC_042494.1:7750256-7751294 GCF_005508785.2 Acyrthosiphon pisum
AAACATTCAGTCAAAATTTCATGTATCCACGGTCATTTTTTTTAAAGTTACACCAAAAACCCAAAATCGATTTTCTTGAAAACAGATTTTGCGTAAAAATTCCCGTTTTTCCTTAATTTTTCTTTTGTTTTTCCCGGCGCTTTTGAAAACTACTGGGAAATTTAAATTTTGACCTCCCCAATGCACCAACGATATTCACTTTCTGATCGAACAAGATACTGAAGTTGAAAATCGTAGCATTATTTCGACTACTTATCGTGTACACAGACACAAAAAAAATAAAAAAATAAAAAAAAAAATAAAAAAATAAATAAAAAAATAAAAAAACACACATCATTGTAAAATCAATACATTCATCGTTCCACTCAGAATCTAAAAAATGTAAAAGTCATCAACATCCTAACTCTAATTATATATAAAAGCAGCACCTAACGTGGCGTTATATAGTACAAATTACTACTTCTATACTACTCAAATCTTATATCAGATGAATACAATTAATACTTTTCCTTATATTGCCATCAAAACTTCATCAACTGCTGAAAAAAATATTTTATCGCATTTGGCTTTGATCACATAATCATAATAATAAAAATGTTTGACCAGATAGCAATAATTGCTTAATAATTATTATTAAATTACTTATATACAATAGTTCATTTTGCCCCATGCGCCATCATACCACAGGGCCCAGGTTATTCTACGTCTACATGGTTCATTATCCCGGTGCGGGATAATTTTAAACCGGTTTAGTCTAGCCAATTTCTATATAGTTACGGGCAAAAGTTGAAATCGGGCAAACCACAGAAATGCCCGAACAAAATGCGAACTGCCCACAATCTTTGAGCGAAATGTCATATTTCGGCTTTTGACCAACCTCATTTGGGCAAAACTGTATACTGACTTTTATCTTAATGGCAAAACCGTAGTGTCTTATATACGTTCGCTAATATTAAATACAAATAATGATTTTTATTGTACGAATTTAGTGTACGATTATAAATTACCCCGTATCTTGTTAATTTATCGTTGTTATCG
>NC_042494.1:7751394-7751511 GCF_005508785.2 Acyrthosiphon pisum
CCACTGCGCCGCTTTAGAACCCACCCACACTCATTTCGTAGTGAAAACCTAATTCGATGTAAAATTATCAAAACTCACTCACACACTCTCTCTCTCTCTCACACACACACACACATA
>NC_042494.1:7751561-7756092 GCF_005508785.2 Acyrthosiphon pisum
TGTCTATATATAGATACCTTATCCGACTTAATTATTATCATGATCACAATGTAATTTGGGTCCTTAGGACAACATATAACAATATTATAATGTATGTTTTGTGTTCACTATACTTCATTGAGCGGATGATGCATTATATTCTATACCACTTTACGGTAAGTATATTACATTTTTTTTTTATAGATACTTGTTTTTATTCTCGCTTAAATCTAAAATAATTACAGTCGAATCACAAACCGTATAATGTTTGGCGAACGTTAACAAATCAACACTTTTTCAATTAACTTTAGATACGTATACCTACACGTGTTCACTTGCATGAACTACTCGAGTTTGAAAAACGACACTAACCCAATTTAAAATTGGGATTCTCTCAGTTTTTTAGTTAAATTCTATAACACATCCATCTTTGTTTTCCACCAATAGAATGGACGTATATTATACTACGGTATTATTGTATATGTATGTATTATACTATTACCTGGTACATATTTCAAATTGATATGATAATAACACATGATAGTTGAATACTTTACACTTTTATAGAGTTTGTAGTACCTATAGGTATTATAACATTTTAAGAAACATTGAAAGTGTAAACGATATATACCTTGTATTTTTCATAAAAATTATATAAAAATATATGAATATCACTGAAATAATGTAGCATAATAAAACCAAAAATCTGACCCTGAAGCATTTATTTTTTTGCTTGGAAAAATTCCCAATTGAAATTTTACAAAGAAAACAATATAATACTAATAAGATTTGTACAATATTTAAAAAATTAATCGATTAAATATTTATTGAAACATATACAATTATAATATATCATTATTTATTATGAGTTAGTGCATAGTGCACACGCGTCACCCTCGATATCATTTTCGTTCACTTCACTGTTAAATAGTTAAACGTTCATATACCTACATTATATTATTACTGTTAATGAGAATGTTTAATTAGTGGACAGGAAACTTTAGCATAACAGCCTTCCGTGTTTAAACTAAAATTATCAAACTACCCTAGGTAGTAGATATTAAAACGACCAACACACGTAAATGTATACTACCTATATTATACTTATAAGTTATAATTTATAATAAACAATAGGTATACATTATATCATTTTTTATTAAATGAAATAAAATCCAATATGTGGAAATAAAATGAAATTTTGATTTGTTAGGGTTCTCGATGCATAATATTTAAAATGTAGGTACCTACAGATGATTATGGCATATAATATAACAGACTAATAATGATTAATGATTTTATTTCATACTTAAATCTGAGTTAATTCAAATATGGAATTCAACACTAATGGGTCGTATTTCAATCTAGTTAACCTTCACTAAAGTTTAATTATAATCATTGACTATACATGAACTCGTTATTAATTAATATGTTTTGTGAGATAAAAAATGTAACCATTAAATGTATATTAGTTTATCGAAGTGTAATCACACTTTTATTATGTTAATACTATAATATTACAAAATCTGTTTTTGTTTTTATTTATATCGTAGTTAGATAGCTATGGAATAATTAAACTTTTTAGTTTTTCTATAGTTTTCTCTCTTCAAAAAACTATTCAGAACTTTTAGACTAGAAATCTTGTAAATATGCAAAAAGTGGATTGCATATTTTCTACTATAGTTTCCTACACTATAAATATTAACTATCGCTACTGACGTTACTTCATATTTATGTGTGACCATTCATGAGTTTTCTAATAGCTACCTATACGTCAGATGTAATGTAATATAGGTAATCAAATCTAAAAAAAAAAATTTTAATTCAAACTTTTTGGTATAGTCTTAAGTTTTTGGATATAAATGTTTGTTATTTCACTTTAAATTTTTTTTCGTAAAATATTATATAGCATCATATTATACTCTACTTGATTTGTGGATGTGCGTAAATTTATGCGGTACCTACACACATTTTTGTTTTATAATTATATTGACACAGAACATCAATCACATTATAATGACGTGATTTCCTCCTTTAGTTTATTATCAAAATGTAACATTCAGATTTTTAATTTTATAGAATCTTGATTGAAATAATAATCAATAAATCCGCACTTGTATCAGTAGATATTATTATTTTCGCTTTACGAGCATAATCTGTTCAAAAAATATGCATATAAAAAAGAATAATATTCGGGTTTAAATGAAAAAAAACCACAACGGAATGCTATGGAATTGATTGAGTCATTTTAATTACGTTTTTTTTGGGGTGGGGTGGGGGGGGGGTAGAATAAAAACATAAGAATAATACTGATTCAGTAGTTTCCTGATATAAAAATTAAATAAGTTAACTAAAAATGTAATTACGATTTTTTTTTAAATAAAGAATAAATATACAATTTAAAAAAGTATTTCTTTCACAAAATCAGAAAAATACATAAATTCCTGGAATTATAAAAAAAAAAAGTAAGTTCCAATCTTTAAATTTTCATTTAATTTTCAATAATTTTTTATAGGAGGTATGTTTTTTTATTGATAGTTAAAAGCACACAAGAAAACATAATTTGTATCAATGTATGAAATCTTGCCTAATATTAGTTAACATCTCATATTTATAAAAGTTTAAATCTAATAATAGTTAAAATATATATGAAATAGTCTTTTTTTAAATTGAATTATTTCGTATAGAACGTACCGTCTTGTAAAGAATACATTTATTTTGTATTCGGAATACATAGTCGAATAAATGAGAATTAAAGTATTCAGAATACGTATTCGAATAGTTCTTAAAAAATATATTCAGAATACATATTCGAATACTTTAAAAAGTATTCGAATACTATAAGAATACTTTTTTTCACAACTAGTTTTTGACAGTTTTTGAATGATTGGTATTTAACATTTATTAATTAATAATTAAACATATAAGTTATAACGTAATCATAAGTTATTTATACATTTTGACCACATATGATTATTATGATTTGGCCGATACGGGCCATACGAGATACAACACATATTGGTGTTTATAAAAATAATCATATCATGGGCCAATATTATATTTCGTTTAAAGAATAAAATTAATGTTCATGATTTATAATATGTTTTGTCACAAATTTAAAACTATTTTTCTGGATCGGAAAAAAGTATTTTTTTAATGAATAAAAAATACAAATAAAAGTGTTCAGAATACGTATTCGAATACAAAAAAAGTATTCAAATACTTTTATTTGAATACATTTAATCGAATACTTTACAAGACTGGAACGTACCTATATAGTTTATACGATGATAGTACGATTATTTTATTTTAAATTATGTTTAAATAAAAAAATATCTTACTGTAAAGATTATAAACATTAATCATTATCATATTGCATGTATTTTATCATGTTATGCATATATAGGTTCTGAAGAAATATATAATTATGCTATGTATATCATAATATAGGCGTATTTAGACCTTCATAACTAAGTACTTAAGACTGGGAAGGTGAAAAGTAATCATACAATATTCATACAATATTAAGTTGCACATTTCGATTTGGTGGAAAAGAAAATTGATTAATTGAGTAATTGTTCAAATTTGGTAGAATAGGGAAAGGTATCGTCCCGGCGGGAGATGATTTCAGCATTTGTTTTTATTTGCGTCTCTGTTTTGTTATTCCGATTTACTTGAAAATTGTTTATTCTAGTTGGATAACACAGTTCGCGGAGGGTCTATAGATCGTGGGACGCGTTTTGATGTTAAGGACATTTAAATTACTGTGCACGACGAGTAAATAAACGTGCTTGAGCGGAGAGCATATTATATAGTATTCAATTCGAGTATGTGACACTAAATCAGGTCCGATGTTGACATTAATCGGCATTTAAATAATAAAAATGGTCTAATAAAATAATTTTAGCCAGTCATTTTTTCGACGTTTACGAAACGTCTTGATAAATGAGTGTGTGTGTTTTCAATATTTTGTTTAACTTGCACATGCACTTGTTTTGTAATATAGAACTTACAGTTGACAGCAATATTATAATATATTATAACTTGCCGATAAACGGGAATATATCCACAGACAGGGACGTACGCAGAAAAAAGTTTCGGGAGTTGTTTTTTAAAATCAGTTATTGAATATTATAACTTTTTTTAAAATAAACGTGATATATGTAAACCTAGACATTTCGTAATAAGGAGGGTGTCTTAACACCCAAAACAACTCCGTGTGTACGCGTACCTGTCCACAGACCACAGTTATCTATATCTATATAAAACACACAAATTGTTTCTGCCTATATGTCCTTTATGCATTCTTAAACCGATCACCCGATTGCGATGAAATTTGGCACCTGGTGTAAATTAAACCTCGTGGAAGAAGATAGGCTACATTTGTCGCAAAAAGAAAAAAAAAGAGGTCCAACCCGGGGTGGTTTTCAAACAGGGACTCTGAGATTTACGATGGAAATTTTTGTTTATAAATGGTTGCTATTGGTTTTAATAATAATTATTATTATTAACGCGACAAGCCTGTGTATTTTAGTATCGAGTTCTCGAACCACGG
>NC_042494.1:7757367-7762546 GCF_005508785.2 Acyrthosiphon pisum
AGCAAAAATTTCCACCGTAAATATATAATTCCCTGTTTGAGCACATACCCTGGTAGGACCTATGGGGATGATTTGTAGTCTATGTCTTATTTTGATGTATAAGCTATATTATTGTACAGTTTCATTAAAATCCATTCAGTAGTTTTTATGTGAAAGAGCAACAAAGTAACAGACTTTCGCATTTATAATATTAATAGGATAGGATATATTGACAAAAAATAATAATACAAATCAATAAACATGCCCGATTAACCAATAGCAACCAATTACCAATTTATATAATACTAAATACACTATTATTTTTTATATAATATATAACCAATAGCAACCATTTATAAACAAATATTTCTATCGTAAATAATAATATTTTTATTTCATTTTTTTCTGGACAACCCTTATCACTTAGGGGCAGGGATCGAAACCGGTTTAACCGAAACCTAAGACCTTAAAAAACCGTTTTCAAAACCCAAACCGAAACCATAGAATTGAAAAACCGCTCTTGTACTGTTCTTGAAAAACGGATTAAAATTTAAAACTAATGTCGGTTTCTTTGAATTCCATAAAGTTAATTATATTATTTGTAATTCTACTATTTTTATACGAAGAAATTATTATGTTTGGATTTATTGATAAAAATCCCGATGCAGTTACTGAGTATTACGAAATATTAATATAATATATATTATTACTAAACTTATGATTGAAAATTGAAAATACAAATAATATAGTATGATGTTATTGTAATATACAATTAAATATTAATGTAATCGAATAACGATCTCAACCATAATATGGCAACATAATATTATGTTGAATGCAAAAGTAGGCATGAGGCACCTAAATTAGGTACAAAATATTCAAGTAAATAACACGAAATTAGTTCTGCTGAACGTTTATTTGTTATATCGTATATTGTACACTAATTATACAAAGTAGCCATATTTCAGGGCTTTAGATTCGGCCCTTATAATAGTTAATAGATAATAAAAATCGAATCTACAGTAATTAGACAGGAAAATAAAATGGAAATTTTTAAAAACCGTTAAAAAAACCAAAACCGAAAATTTTCTAAAACCGTTCTTTAAACCTATAAAATATTTGAAAAACCTTTTTTAAAACCGAAACCAAAACCAAAAAATTTAAAAAACCGGTCTTAAAACCTAAACCAAAACTAGAAAATTTAGAAAACCGTTCTCAAGAACTAAAACCGTAACCGTTAAAATTTGAAACGGTTTCGATCCCTGCTTAGGGGTATGAAAAATAGATGTTGGCCGATTCTCATACCTACTGAATATGCATAAAAAAATTCATAAAAATCGGTCAAGCCGTTTCGGAGGAGTATCGAGACTAACACTGTGACACGAGAATTTTATATATAAGATTATAATTTCGGCGAAGCATCTAATTTGTATTGATAGGCGAAACGTACGAGTAAACTATTGTTGCAGACTGAATTCGTAAATATCCGAGCCCAATAAAAGTATTTGTTTCAATCTATACAAAATGGTAGGGGGAGTCTTTTTGTTAAAATATATTTTATTGATCGTGAAGTCGAAATTTTTGGATTTCGTGCGCGGTGTTTCAATCGTTAACTATACCTATTTTATCTAAACACGATTGTAAAAATTTTGTTCGTATTAAAGAAATGTTCTTTGTTTTATAAAGTGTCTCTCTATGGACTTTTCCGGTATATATTTGGTGGTCGATGAGTACCTATAGGAAACTTCGTCCAATACTGAAAACAATGATTTGTGTAGTATGCAATATCATGGGCCACTGCAGGGCTGTTCATAAATACATTTTCATGCTAGTGAGCTATATTTTCTAAACAATTTAAACGTTTACTCAAACATAATTTCCTGAAAGATTTATCGTATTGTAAAATGAGTACTCGAATACGCGTTAGCACGTACGTATAAAATGGTCTCTATATATAATAATAATAATAATAATAATGATTATTGTTTATGTTAATTTTGCGAAAAACCAAATATCTCGTTTAGATTTTGTTTGTAATCCGTTTATATTGTCGACAACTAGGCTATAAGTCACAGAGTTTGGTACACAATACGTTGGGGATGTTGTACAATATATAATAACTCCGATTGGCGCGTGCGTTATTTATTGAGGGTCGACTCGACGAAAAGGACAATATTAATCGTATTTCGTATTTTTTCAAATTATGATAATTATAACGTGTTTTGAAATAGACTATGAACTATGTTTGAAACTTGAAGTATAAGGTATATCATAGGTAATATTTTATGCAATAGTTACCTGTGATAAAACATATACCCACATTTTTTTTTATAGCACATAAATGAGGCCGTATATAGGCAACATTATTTACATAGCATATTGTCGTATTGTCGGCTTATACAACCACGTGCTATGTTATAATACTATGCAATGAACTTGAACTAGAAATTCGACGCGAAAATAATAAACGAGTCCGGTTTACGCCATGTTATTAAGTAATTAATTTATTCAACTATTATATAATAATACATTGTAGAATAATCATAGTCGTATCTATATCACAGATACGTTATATATACTATGCATAAATTAGATGTATCTTTTACCTACTTTATTGTACACACGCACATTGCATATACAATATAAATATAATATATTGATAATGATGATCGTATTAAAATTGTATTAATGTTATTTGTAATAGAGATGAACAATGGGATTCTGAAGTCCCAATAATTTTTAAATTGTCGGGAATAACTTTATTTATTGTATAAATAATATTCTAACAACGAATCAAAAATATTATTATGAATCAAAAAAACAAATAATTATGTCACAATTAAAAATAAGAGGTATTCACTAGGTATATTTATGAACAAAAATAATGAACAAAAAAATGCAAAATAATACATTAACTCCATAAAAAAAAAATAATAAATTATTTATTTTGATTTTGTTATTTGTAGTATTTGTACCTAACGTAACGAACAAACCAACAAAACTGTTAATCCAATAACTCGGTGGTAATTCGAAAATTCTCGGTAGTCTGTCAATATCTAATATGATTTTTAATTTTTCATCAGAATCCAGCTTTAGGTACACGAATATTTACTTCAGTATTTTTTTCGTGGTTAATTCCCAATCATATTATATAGCATGGTTAAAATTGTTGGCCGCTTGACAAGTAACTTAATTTAGTGCTTTACTATCCATAAAACATAATTTTATGAAGTTATGAAATTTAAATTTTTTATATTATTTTATTTAAACTTAATTATGTTCACAAATCTTTAATAGTCAAATATGAATGAATGAAACATGTATGAACGAATTGATGATGAATTATAGTTTATTAAAATAATACTAGCCATTAAGAATTGAATTATCTATTACATATTATAGAACGTCATTATATAATAATAATTATATTCCACTATTAATTGGAATTTAAAGATTTCTGACTATCCGTCAAATCCTAATTAAATTTTTAATTAAAAATTGCTATCCAGATTCAAATACTCGTATACTTGGATAAATAATTCAGATATCTACAATTATATTATAATATATAGGGTGATGTTTTTTTTTTACGCTCGTCAGCGGGGTTAATTTATAGTGACCAGCCGTAGCCCATAAACATGTGTTGCTGGTGCCGTCGGTATGACATTAAATGTATAATATCGTGTTGTTTAACGTCGTCGAATTTCAAACAGCTATTTCGAATTGACACGGACCAATACATATTATATGCGCACATATAATATACAGAATTCATGTCAATAGCACAACAAGCACGTGCGGCGGTACTGCCCGCGGCCGACCCGTTATTATATCAGCTCTACAATATACGTTCCCGTTGGTTGTGACTTGGTTGGTTAACATGGCGTAATAAGTATGTCCAAGTGGCAATAGTATCGTGGATGTTGCATATGTTTGCGCAATTATTTATCCGTTACTTTGTACGTTGTCGGCAGTTCGATTCGGTAGCGCGAACTAAAAGAAGGCACGGTTCTTCATGTTGGCACTTGGCACCCACCCCAATATTATACGTGAATAAGACCTCCCAAACAGCTATTTTAGTTTAAATTATAGCATTTTTCGTATAGGGGTTCCATCCTTTTATGTTGAAGTCTGACAGATATTTATAATATTTTTAATCCGTTCCTGAAAACTTGAAATATTTCATTTTTTACGACTTACCCAATAATAACACGTGGGTATGGGATAAAAACTATTAAATATATACACTATTAATTCAGCGTGAACAAATCTTTAAATATATACAAATCAAAATTTCGTAATAGAATTCTCATTATTTTAAGGGGATGTCAGCGCACCGTTTGTTTTCTCTCTCTGGCCTACGCGCAACATATAGACTAATCGCATTTACGCAGAATCATATTTTTTTTTATGTTTATGAGCAATTTTAGAATAAAATCATTCATTACAATAATGATAGAGTATAATATTTTTGAGGGTATGACTTATCGACTTGTCTAAATATTGTCTCAAAACAACTTAAACATTGCTCAAATTTACAAAATGTTTTTTTTTTTTATTGAAAGTCGAATACAAAGATAATAAAACCGATACGTCAAACCTTCAAAAATATTACCCTCTATAATTATTATAATAGGTAATTTCACATATTTTAATTGTTGCGCTAATTTCCTCTTAATAAATAGGCTATTTAAAAAAAAAAAAAATATTCGTGTAATATTAATTTACGAAAACTAAACACGGATATAATAATACAATATGCAATAACTGCTGTGTATAAGTACTAAGCCCAGGTTATATTATATACTTGTTATACTGTATTATGCAGAGTAAATCCTGAATCACCATAGCCGCTACAACTTGCAACGATTATGCCCAAATTCCAGGGAATTAAATTTTCACTAGAACAGACATACAATATTTTTTTCCCCCACCGTCGACGTCAAAAACAATAATACGCGCGTAGCAGGCCGTGACCGGCTGCTATGGTCATTGATGATTTATGTCCTGTAGTCGTGCTTCCGTCTGCCTGTAACCCTACAACACCCTTTAAAACATCCCTAGCTCTATAGTGATACATCCTATTCTATTTTTCGTCCATGTATGTTATTATTATACACCCAAAATACTGGTGAACGTTACATTTTTTTTTTCTGACGCAGCTATAATATTTAATTATTTGAAACATTTTTTTTTTCTT
>NC_042494.1:7762596-7769060 GCF_005508785.2 Acyrthosiphon pisum
TCAGACTGGACTCCTAATATTATGTACTGAAGTTTTGATTGTGGCAAATTTTATGTTAGAAATTTATTTATCCGCATGTTTTGCATGAGCCTGTTCAGTCCCGGTCATAAGGTGTCTGTGAGTCAACCATAACGTGTGGCCGATTCGTGCAGATTTAGGATTACTTCTTGTCATTGGTCATGGAAGGACTGTATTTATTTCTTAATTGAGTTTGAAAAGAAGGGTTGTCCACATGCGTTGCTATTGGCTTATAATGTGATTTTCTATAAGGAGTTTTAAGTCCTGGGCTGTATGAAATGCGGATTTGGAGTGAGTCAGGAGAGGAAATCACCTATTGATAGCTTCATTTTAAGGGATGATGAGCTTTTTCCCACGGCATCATATGTTTAAACCATTGGAATATGGAGGATTTTACGAGGAATACAATTACTTCACATAGGTGGTTGTTGGTGACGAGAAAAAAGCGTTACAGAGAAGTTGGAGCCTTGACTTATATCATTTTATTGATTGAATACTGAGGAAAGGAAGCCGTTAATTTTTACTTGGAATGTTCTGTTTGATAGAAAATATTTTATTATTATGCCATTATTAAAAAGCATTTGTGTAATTTTTCTATTATGGTTGTCAGGTAGTGTTATATCATTTTGCTATATCGAGGGATATTATACTGTATATTTTTTACCTATATTTGAGTTTGGTGAGGAGCCTCCATTATGTGGAGGGTTGAGCACATGCTTTGCTATTGGTTTATGATACTATTTTTCATAAGGAGTTTAAATTCCTGCTGTCCTGGGCTGTATGGATGCGGATAGATTCATTTTAAGGGATGATGAGTTTATGTAATTTTTTTATTATGCGAATACTTGCAATATTATATAATTTTGCTATATCAAGGGAAACTATAGCCCTACAACTTTTTTGGTTTCGAAGGTTTTTAAAATGTCGTTTTGAATGTCTTGTAGATGGTCCTATGTAGTTCGATCATTGCGAAAACCGTTTTGTTGGACAGAAAAATAATTAATTCTTTCGAGAAACCATCTCAACCGAGTATCAATGATTCTTTCGAATATTTCGCACATTGCATTTAGTAAAGATACCGGTCTACATACTTCTACGATTAATTTATTTTCCAGGATTTTGGATAGGTACGACAATGGCGTATTTCCAAGTTCTTGGTATTTTGGTATTTTTTTGTTTTTGGTATTTTCAGAATATTAGATTAATACTTAGGCTAATTATTTTAAATAAGTTGTAAAAGTAATAAGTAATAAAAAAACTAAGATAATTATTATCAGTAGGTAAGAAAAAGATAAAAAAATATGTAGGTATATAAAAAAAGATTAACATTAAGATTATAAAATAGAATATATAGTAGTAGGTAGAAAAATAATTACTTATACGTTTTAAAATATAATAATGATGCGTAAATCGTAATAACTAATAATATGCTAGCTAAAAACTAAAAAATTGCAAAAAAGTTGAAAAGTCTAGGTAGGTATATGAAGGAACTCAAATTATGAATTTGTATGAAGTTATATATCAAATATATTATGATATAACTCCAGGACGGGCCCCTGCAATGTACGTATAAGCCTCGGGGTCCGTGTTTAGGAAAATCATTATACTATTATTATACGTCCCCTTTTCTCCGTGATCTTATTCGCCAAGTAGACTGTGATATAGATACGCGTGTATAATCATTATAACTGCATCTCGGTTGCAGTCCCATCGATGCACTTTAGTTTTGTATATTATGTATATTAATACCGAGACGCTATTATTTTTATATTATTCTAATTACTGCAACACCATATCGAACAAAGTGCCGTCGAGCAACTCGTATTTTTTCGAAAAAAAGTGCGTAAGTATAAAATACTGCGGGTCTGTGTGTTTCATTTTAATGATAACACGATATCTACTTAAATTCAAAAGTAGATTACTATTATACCGAGGTTCAGTCCTTTGCACGACGTTCTCGGCGGCCAACCGTAGTTGCTTATCCTTACCGCGGGTATATAATATTGTTCCGTGCCCACTATATTATATATAGCCGAAATTCTGTCGTATTTGTGGATAGGTCATTTTTGTCTTCAGGTCGGCTTGGCCTCCACCGATGACGCTAATCTCGAGTCGTCTGTCTGTCTATCTGCTGCAGTGTGATCTACCGGGACACCGGGGGTCGATCGTTTCCCCGGTGGTGAGCTTGTCCGCGACCGCTTATTCGTCCATCCCGAAGGTATGGCTTATTTCGCGGCTACCCTGCATATCTACAGGGCGTTCCCCTATCCGCAACCTGAGGACGCGCCCGATGGCATGCTCATGCGCACGGGAATATATCTGTTTATATTTTGTTTTTCGTTGCATTTTTGTAGACTGGGTTTGAAGAGATTTACTAATTCTAGAAAAATCACAAATATTAAATAATTATAGTTATTAAAATTATTTCATACAATTCATAATATAGCTGTTATATCAACTAAACTAACTCAAGTCAATGCCGACGTACCGTAGCATGGTATGAATAGGTTTATGATGTAGGCAATGGTCATAAAACTAATCTAAATGGCGTAAATGCATCGAAAATATGCCATTGTGTTTATACACAAAAATAAATAAATAAAAAAACAAATAATAATAATAATAATATACTTATTGACAAAAAGTCCCAACGAATAATGTTTTATGTAATAGTGGCATCATACCTACTTATTAAAAATGGTTATTTTGTTTAAATATTCAATTTCGTAAAAATGTTAACTTAAGAAGCTTATACTTAGGTGCCTAAAAAAAATGATTATGCGTATTTTCAATATTTTTTATCTGTTGTATAAACAAATTATAAGAACCTTGTGGATATTGAATTTTCAAACTTTTTTTACTCACAAATAAAATGTTATCATATATCAATAGAAAAAAAACAGGTAAGTGGGTGTCGCTCTGCTGTAAAGTAGATTCAGTCCTGTAAAGTATTTAAGTAAAAGTATTCAAATACTTTTTTAAGTATTGAATAACTTTTTAAATACTTTCAGCATGAAGTATTTTGAATTGTATTTTAAATACTTTTTGGTATTGAATACTTTGGTTTTTTATTTCGAACATTTTATTTTTATTCGAAATAATTGGTTGGAAAAATATTATTGTCAACTACAATAATAGAATAATAGTTTTATTTAGTATTCTATATTTCTATGTTAGCTGAAGCCCGAAGGGTTGTGAAAACCAGATTTCTAAAAATAGTTATTGAGTAACAATATTCCCTTTAAACTATTAGCTAACTATTAGACAACCTACTACCTAGTACCTATGTATTTTATATTACGATAGTTGGAAACCCACTTTAAAAACCAAAAGTATTTGAAAACTATTCCAAATACTTTTTCAAAATATTTGAGTAGTATTTGAAATACTATACAATTAAAGTATTTGAGTAGTATCTTAAATACTTAAAAAAAAATGTATTTGAGTATTTACTCAAGTACTTTTTAAAAGTATTCTTTACAGGACTGAGTAGATTACAAGTGGGTCATTGTATAATGGTTGTATTAGACTTGAATTCAATGATATAATATCATTGTATAAGAAAAACGATTCTGAGCGGAGACGGTTTGTCAGTCTGGATATTTTATATTTTGTTATTATTTATTTTATCATGTAAGTTGAATTAATATTAAAATATTATAATTTTTTATTCGTTTCTATAGTGATAAACAAATCGTTAGAAATTAAAATCCCATTTTTAGCTTTTTTTCGTAATTTTCCGGTGGTTTTTCCCGTGGCGTTAAATAACTATTAAGAAAATCGAAAAATGACCTCTCTAAAGTACCATATTGATCCAATTTTCTAAATGATAAAGTACTATATGTTGAAATCGAAACACTCCTTCTGGAAGAAATTTTGTATACAGGATAAAATAATAAATAAATAAAAATAAAAATAAACACCATTGTAAAAACAATAGCTTCCTCGCTCCGCTCAGAATCTAAAATTCAAATTTTTTAAATACTTATAAATAGCTCAAGAGTCATGTTGAACATTTTATTTTGTGAAAAATTTAAGTCTACAATTATTCAATTTATAATTTTTTTGATATAAAAACTAAAAAATATATTAAAAAAACAATTATTTTTGTAAAACCAATACACCCATCGCTCCGATAATAATCTAACATATTGTTTTTCATTTACTCAATAATGTGACTATATATAATATTAATTAATATGAGAGATTACCTAACTCGTAGGTCTTCTGAAAAAAATAATTTAAAATAGCACATTCGTGATATCCGTTGTAATCGTTGTTCCACATTTAATACTGCTGATCGTCGTTATAAAGTAGCACGAAAATGAATAAAAAATAAATACAATTTTGTAAAAAAAAAAATGATTGCTAAGAATTCAAAACTATACTGACGATAATTTTCATAGTATCAACGAACATAATAATATAAACACAGCATAAACATTACAGTAGTTGAGTAGTCAGTAAGTAATAAGTACCTATCTCCTAGAGTCTAGACAACGAAGAGAACATATTGTATGAGTGTTGTAGCCGGTCCGTTTAATTTCCAAATATACCTAGATACATAATACTTACAAACAAAATTAACCACTAAATATTTTTTTCGAATACTAATTTTAAAGTTATTTTAGTAGAAAGGTACAATATTCAATTGGCATTTGCATTAACTTCTGATCCTTACCGGTAAGGTAAGACCATTATAATTAGGGCCCGGATTTAAATTCCCTAAATACTATATCTAAAAAATGCATTTCAACCGCTATAATAATGTCCTTAAAAAATGACTTAACAATTGTTGTAACACTCACATAAAATAACATTAATAATATTACAACTTTAAACTAAAATATAAGTAATATCACTGTTAATTATTTAGCGCATAATTTTTCAGACTGATGTTTTCTCTACAAACAAAACTTAATTTTTCGTTCATTTTATCTGAGATAATTTTTCTGCCCCCAAAGTATGCTCCCCCCAACTTGCAACCGGCCTTCTATGCATATAATGTTATTATAATCTGTATATAATAGCTAATCACCAATAAGCTGTTTTACCTATATTTTGTTGTGCAGTGGTTTTCTTGCCTGACTGATGAGTTCGTATGACATACATTTTGATTGAAAATATATTATTTTGAGTAGAACATAGGTAAGTACCTAATAACTAGCGATACCTACTAAAAGATAAGTTATTATAGAAAAATCACAACAATAAAAATAAAACATATACCAGCTGAGACGTTACCATTAGTCCATACTCCATAATATAAGTAAGTAATTTTTATTAGATTTACTGAATTCGTTACCCAACTATTCATTAATTTTTTTACATTATTATGCTGTGTTTATTATGTATATTATGAATTTTTTTCCTTTTTTTTAAAAAATTATATTTGTATTTTTATATGTTACGTATTTAGGAATATTAATATTGGCATTTTAAAACCGAACTCCACAAGAAGGAGATTATCAAAATGTACTGTTTCTCGAGTATACCTAAGTAACGCCTATGAGCTCTAATATTTATTACGATAACCATAGGCGGTCTTAGGATTTTAATTTTGAAAGAAATAATCTCGTTCAAATTTTAAACATAATGTAACGAGCCCGTGGAGCTTCCACCGGTAAATTATTTCACTAAAAGCCGGTTTTTCAATAAATCTGGATTATCGAATCAATCCTAACTCCTAAGTATACTTATCGGCTATCGTTTTATAACTAATTTTAACTACGTTAAGTAATATTAACTCGAGTTAAATA
Organism: Acyrthosiphon pisum; assembly: GCF_005508785.2. Taxonomy (NCBI): domain Eukaryota; kingdom Metazoa; phylum Arthropoda; class Insecta; order Hemiptera; family Aphididae; genus Acyrthosiphon; species Acyrthosiphon pisum. Next base: position 7,768,374 of record NC_042494.1, read on the forward strand.
GAATTTAACTATACAACCATACCTTTAGCATAACTTCGACTAGCTGCAGCCACATCTTAATATTAGTTGACTTTGCAAAGTTCTGTGTCGGCAGCTATTTTAAGTCGTTGAAAAAAATCAAATTAATTGAAAACGTTGCTTTACTTTACTCTAATTTAATTTTAAACACTATGATATAAAAATCGAAGTTAAAAAACTTAAAAACTTATTGGATACGACTATTAAAAAAATTCACTGTCATATATAATATATTTATATTACAATATAAATAAACTAATTTTATTCGATTAAAAACTTAAAAAGTGTTTATCGTCGTCCAAAAATAAACAATAGGTATATTCACCAGCTTCTTATAATAATAATAATATTTATAGCCAGCACAGTATTACACCTAAAATAATATGATTATTTAGATAATATAGCCAACACAGTATAATATCAATTTTATATTATATACAACATAGAGCTTATACATAATAATAATAATAATAATACTTAATAGTTACAAACTATAGTTTATAGTCTAGTGTTGGACGAGTATTGTTTTTTAATTTCGAGTCGAGTTCAAAATTCGAGTAATCGACAAATGCCGAGTATTGAAAAGATGCGAGTACTCGACAAAATGGTCGAGTATTTTAAATTGTACTAAAAATAGATTTTCCAAAAATATTATATTTTCTTTCATAC
>NC_042494.1:7769319-7886729 GCF_005508785.2 Acyrthosiphon pisum
TATTTCATTTTCTATACACCATACAATTTTAAATATTTTGACTTATTTTGAGCTCTTTACGGACATTTTCAGTTTCCATTTTTATTAGTTTTTTTTCTATAAATATCAATAAAATATTATTTGTTGGTTAAAAAAGCTTGAAAATTTAATAGAAGGCTCTAGTATATTGTTTCAATGGCAGATGAAAAAATTTAAAAGTCTATGGTCACAATTTTTTTTTATAAGCATCTAAAGTTCAAATATTGACAAAATACGTAAAAATGACGAAAATTTGCAAATTATTTTGAGTTAGAAATTCATGAAATAATTTTCTTTTTAAATCTAAGATTTGAAAATGTAATACAAGATTCCTCATAAGTTTGTCTATCTTTTTAAAAAAAAAAATGTCTACAAGTTAAATTAAATTTTTATGAGCATTTGAAATTCCTATTTTTACAACACTTGTAATTCACTGGATTTATCATGTTACGATTTTCTTATTTTGTTGTAATTAAAAAACGAATGACTGTAGATACTGAATGTTTATATTAGCATTTTCTATACATGATAAAATTTTGAAAATAATTTGACTCTTTTTGAGCTGTTTACGGACATTGTCAGTTTTCAATTTTTTTAGTTTTATTTTCTATAAATATCAATAAAATTGTATTTGTTGGGTAAAAAACGTTAAAATTTAATGCAAGGTTTCTGATATATTGTTACAATAGCAGTTGAAATATATTCAAAATACATATGCACAATTTTTTTTATAAGCATTTAATGATCGAATTTTGACAAAATGTATCAAATTGAAAATTGAATAATTATTTTGTAGTTAAAAATTCATAAAATGTTCAACTTTTATACCTAAGAATTGAAAATATAAAACAAGATTCCACGTAGGTAAGTGGTTAATTCTGAAACCAAAAAATCTAAAAAATACATAAGCACAGTTTGTTTTTATAGTCCTTTTAAGTTCGAATTTGGACGAAATTACATGTTAAAAAACCTAGAATAACTATTTTAGTTTGTTGTTTATGTATAACGCGTTATAAGTACCTACCTAATGGATATTGTGATATTCCTGTGTATATTATAGGTCAATTTTTTTTAATACCATAGATATAAGTATATAATATGTCTTATACCTAGACCAACATACCGTCTCCGCTCAGAATCGTTTTTCTTATACAATGATATTTAATAATTGAATTCAAATTTAATACCATCCATTATACAGTGGCCCACTTGTAACCTACTGTAAAGCATAGCGACATCCACTTGCCCACCTTTTTTAAATTTATATTTACAATGTATATCAATTAATTATTATCGGATTCGACGTGTTATCAATAAAATACCTAATGTCCAAATTTAATCTAATAACTAATAAGTAATAATCAAACTAATCAATAAATTTCAATGAACATTTTACGGAAACTTTTAAAAATAAAAATAAAACTATGACATAAGCCAAGGGGGGGGGGGGTGTCCGGACCCGGGGTCCACCCCCTGGGTTCGCCACTACAGTACACTTGCGTAAGTTCATAGTTGTTAGTCAATTAAAATCAGTTTTGAAAATTGAATTAAATTAATTATTACCTATCTCGTGAAATAATTAAATTTAAATTCTGATTTTATTAACAACTATTTAATAACCTAATAATAGTATTTAAAAAATATTATAAAATAAGTTTTATTTATTTTCATTTTAGATTCTGAGTGGAACGATGAATGTATTGATTTTACAACGATGTGTGTTTTTTTACATTTTTTTTTGTGTCTGTCATCACCTTTTAGGACAGTAAAAGTGCTTGGATTTTCTTCAGTTTTTGAGCTGTTTACGGACATGGTCAGTTTTCAATTTTTTTAGTTTTTTTTTTCTATAAATATCAATAAAGTTTTATCTGTTCGGCCAAAAAGTGTAAAAATGTAATACAAGGCTCCTGATATATTGTTACAATAGCAGTTGAAAAATATTAATAATACATAGGCACAATTTTTTTTTATAAGCATTTAAAGATTGAATTTTGACAAAATTTATCAAATTTAAAATTTAATAATTGTTTCGTAGTTAAAAATTTATAAAATGTTCAATTTTTATATCTAAGGATTAAAAATGTAAAACAAGATTCCACCTAAGTAGTTAATTCTGTTACCAAAAAATCTAAATAATAAATAAGCACAATTTATTTTTATAGTCATTTTAAGCTCAAATTTGGACGAAATCACATATTTAAAAACCTGGAATAACTATTTTAGTTATTTTGTTGTGATTGTATATTATTGAAACTTCTAAAGTATACTATTATATATCTATGATCATAGGCATGCGCAGACCTCTGGGTCAGTTATGGCTAAATTTAATCTGATCACCCACCCCCTAGTCATGGTCACACAAAAAAAAATTATAGACATTTTCACTACAAACTTTAAATGACCCTTTTGTTTGTTACTGGAAAATGTAAACAATCAGTTTTCATTATTTCACACATACAAAATTCATCAATATTGATTTAAATTTTAACCAAATATAATCTAATAAAATAATGTATTCAAAACGTTTAAAATATAGGATATATAATATAATGTATAAATATTGTCAAATAACATTAATAGGTATTTATTTATGATTATAAATTATTCATGGTAAATCGACTTTAGGGCTATTGGTTTATGAGATATAAATATTAAAATTTAGATGAGCGGAGCAGTGGACATACATTTTGCGGGGCAAGCCCGTACCACTCAACTCCGCTCATCTTAACTTTAAATACTTATAACCAGTGCCGGGGCTAGGTATTGCGGGGCCCTAGACATAGGTAATAGCTCTTAGGTTCTCAGAGAGGGGTGAAAATCTATATACTAATTAAAATGTTTACGTAGGTATACATATATTTTTACGTACTGTTTATGTTTCGTTAAAATTAAAATTATTAAAACAACTGTACCCTATTAAAAAAAAAAAATTGAATTTAACAAATTTATAAAAAAATATAACTTAGTAAGTCACGTGGTATACAGTTGTAGATCACTTGTAATATTGTTGATATGTTTCGTTACACAACGCTCGTCAACGGTCACGATGATACTGATTACACAGCAGTAAAGATAAACAACAGCTACTATAAAGTACAAGGCACTACAAGTTAGTTATAAATAATAAAATTGTAAATTTTTATAGCTGGTCTACAATTGTAGACCACACGCCTTACGAAGGGTTAATATCTAAATACGTGACCGCGGCAGGCAGAATAATGCATAATATACGACGGTAGACAATAAATATTAAAACTAATCCTGATTCCTGATTCCTGATTCCTGATTCCTGATACACTGTAAATACTCATGCAGTACCTATATTGCAGTACCCTTAATACGGCTATACTCTAAACTTAAGTGTAATAATAATTTCATAAAATAAAAACTTACTCTTGTGATATGCAGAAATTTTTGAAAAAATACAGGAACTGCACAAAGCGGACTGCGGTCAATTAATACTCAATTAATGACCAACTGAATTTATATTAGATAATCAAATAAATATTTTAAGAATATAGCTTTGTCCCCTTCTATAATACGGCGATACGGGCATACAATACGCGGAAAGCCGTTCCAAATAAAGAACAAAGAAAACAATAACCATAGAGATCATAAATATTTATATTTTTTTCCAAATAACTGGTGATAGGCATAATATAGATTTATAATTGGTTGATATAAAATGTCAATGTGTCTCACGGTATTCGTATTAAGATGATACTTAAAAATCACGGGGCCCTTTAACAAGCGCGGGGCCCTGGACAAATGTCCCATTTGTCCTCCCCTAGCGCCGGCACTGCTTATAACGCATAGACTACTCGCACTAAATTCGATTTTTAGTAGAAGTATCGAAATACTTAGAAAAATATTCTACTTTGTAATATTATGAAATTAAAACTCTGTTGTCAAACAAATATTTTAAAAAAGTTAAAAAATTTTTTATTAACAAAGTTGTTTTGTAAACGACTCGAAACTAAGTAGGTACCTGTGTCAAAAATATTTTCAAAAACAATTACACTTTTTGAAATAATGAGTGTTCAATTTTAAATAAATCGCCCCGTATAGTCTCTCGGGTAAACACAAACGTTTAAAAACTAAAAGGGTTATACCTACTTTTAATCATGTCTTCATAAAGTACCCTCGTATAAAAAAATCTCAGGTAGGGCTAAAGCCCAATCAGCCCTACCCGTGCGCACGCCTATGTCTATGATAGTACAACGATTTGTTGTTGATGTATAACGCGTTATAAGTACCTAATGGATATTGTGATATGATTAATTTGGAATTTATTATTGATACCTATTATAGGTCAATTTTTTTTTAATACTTTAGATAAGTATACCTATAATAGGTATGTCTAATACCTAGACTGACAAACCGTCTCCGCTCAGAATCGTTTTTCTTATACAGTGATATTCAAATTTAATACTATCCATTATATAGTGACCCACTTGTAACCTACTGTACAGTAGAGCGACAACCACTAACCCACCTTTTTTTCTATAAATATCAATAAAATTTTATTTGTTGGTTAAAATAGCTTGAACATTTAATAGAAGGCTCCTAGTATATTGTTTCAATGGCAGATGAAAAAAATTAAAAGCTTATAGTCACAATTTTTTTTTATAAGCATCTAAAGTTCAAATATTGACAAAATACGTAAAAATGACGAAAATTTGCAAATTATTTTGAGTTAGAAATTCATGAAAAATTTTCTTTTTAAATCTAAGATTTGAAAATGTAATACAAGATTCCTCATAAGGTTGTCTATCTTTTTTTAAAAAAAATGTCTACAAGCAAGTCAAATTAAATTGTTATGAGTGTTTGAAATTCATATTTTTACAACATTTGATATTCACTCGATTTCTCATATTTCGATTTTCTTATTTTGTTGTAATTAAAAAACGAATGACAATACGGATACTTGAAAATTTCACTGAATGTTTATATTAGCATTTTCTATACATGATAACATTTTTAAAATAATTTGACTCTTTTTGAGCTGTTTACGAACATTGTCAGTTTTCAATTTTTTTAGTTTTTTTTCTATTAATATCATTAAAGTTTTATCTGTTGGGTCAAAAAGTGTAAAAATTGAATACAAGACTCATGATATATTATAACAATAGCAGTTGAAAAATATTAAAAATACATAGGCACAAGTTGTTTTTATATTTTATATTATATACTATATATTATAATATTATGTCTTATACCTAGACCGACATACCGTCTCCGCTCAGAATCGTTTTTCTTATACAATGATATTATATCATTGAATGCAAATGTAATACCATCCATTATACAGTGACCCACTTGTAATCTACTGTACAGTGTAGAGCGACATCCACTTACCCATATTTTTCAGTATACATTTAAGAAGGAGGTACAAAAAGTTCTAATAATATCTAATTAAATGTAACATTACACTATTTTAAATTAGTAATTACAAAATGTATTTTGCAAACCGACATTTGTTAAGTAAAAAAAGTATTTCAAAAGTATTTAAATACATTGCCAAGTATTTATATTTGTTCTTAAATACTTTTTCTTAAAAGTATTTGAAATACTTTCTGAATGGAGGGTGTACATTTGCACCAACTTTTTTTTAAAACGCCTTCTTTGACCTGCCAACAATAAATATAAGCACCAATATACCTAAGTGTTTTATATTATATATATTTTATATTTTTTCAGTATTAAAAAAAATGTATTGTAGGTACTAATATTTAATTTTCAAGAATGTTTGAAATGGTTTTGTGGTCCCACAATATTAGAATTGATGAAATTATAACACAAACATTGTGAAGAAGGGTAGTACCCCTAAAATAAATGTCTAAGTTTATTAAGCTATATTATATATTTTGAGTATGAAGGGAGAAAAAATGTGATGTTAGGTTCGGTTAGGTATTTTATTATAAAGGTGTTTTATACCCATACATTTATTTACCAATATTGTACCACTGTACACTGGTATCCACAATATAAAATAAATACATTAAAAGTACCTACACATAATTCGTCAAAAATAGCAACAATATTGTGATATTTTCATACTAATATAAGTGACATATTAAATAAATTATACAAATATTCTACAGTTTTTGTCACCACTTGACCCCCATCCCCAAAAAAAAAGTTTTCTTTGCATCCTGGTAATGATTTGATTGGCCTGCAAACATTTTGGCACCAACAAATAAAAGTTGAAATGAAGCCCTAGATTTGTATCTGTATTTAAATACAATTGTAATAGTATCTTTTACAAGACTACGTCCCTTTATCGTTGTTCTTTTTTCGTGTAATACTAATAGTTAAGATTAAGGATCAAAATTTCCGGAAAAAACCCGGGTTTTTTCCCGTTTTTTCGGAAAAATTGAGAAAAATTGGTTACATTTAAAATTTCCGGAAAAAATGGTTTTGATGAAATAAACTGGTTTTTTTCCTGAAAAAATTGAAAAATTGAATGAAAAATATGGTTTTATTTTCTAAAGAACTGAAAAAGTAATGTATAGTGGAAACAATCTAATAAATAATGATAGTTGATAATCATATTATTACATACATAATATTATATACCATACCTAACTTAGAGTCTGTATACTATAGTGGATAAATCTAGAGGATTCTATACTTGATTTATGAATAATTATAATTTGTAATATTAACAAATAAAATACTAACTATTAAGTATTTACTAATTAGTTATTTCTTATTATTTATTGATATTATTTTATATTTAGTTTATTTTATTACCAACTCACTAAGTTCGAAAATATAAAAACTATCAAATAGTTACTAGTCATCACTCACCACTCACCACTCACCAGTCACTGTAATATAATTTATAAACCTATCAGCCAGTTACTATATACCTTATTAGTTATTAGTTATTACAAATATAAATAGACAATATATTATAAGTATACAATTTTTAAAATTTAAAAATACAGGTGATTTATTTTCGGGGAATTACACTCTCCCACATAAATACCAATTTGATATGGAACTACGTTATTTTCAGAACAAATATTAAAATATCCGTATTAATATTTTTAAATTTTAATACAATAATACATTGATAACCGTATCGGCAAATGTGAAATGACAATGACTGGTTTCCTTATTTATTTTTTAAAATGGTTTTTTTACATAGGTAGATTATTTTAATTTTTAAGCGTAAATAAAATTTTTAATTTTCCGAAAACTTCGGTTTTTTTGGAAATGTATTATTTCAATATTCTCCAAATTTTCCACGTTTTCCGAGGCTCTGGGAAAAAAACCGTTTTTTTCCGAAATTTTCCCGAATTTTTCGGGCATTTTGATCCCTAGTTATGATTACCGCCTAATTATCTTATACGCATCGATCAAGTTAAAGACTTATTTATACCGTCGTCTGGACCCCTTTTACCAAAAGTGACATGCGGTGACTTGATAAATTCTAGAACCAGCAGAACCACTTTTTTAGCTTTTCCTGGTATAGGTACTGCTCCTAAATATTGCTCATCTTATAATAATATTATAGTCTTTGGATTATTTGGACTACTCGGTCCTATTATCCGAACGTCACACATCAGATTTGTATTCACTTTACCCGGAGATCAATAATTTATGTGCCACGCTTGTCAGAGCGAATTCTCATTCGTGTCTCAGGTTTCAGCTATAGGAGTCCTTTTAGCTAGAGACCTTTTAAGACCTACCAGAGAGTCCAATTTCGCAAAAAAAGTGGCTACCTTATAAATGAACAAAGTAAATATTCTTTTTTTCGAGAGCTACCTAAGAATATGTTCATAATTAAGAATTATGAATAATTAAGCTATAATAAACATCCTCAATGGATCTATTGATATAACTTTTATTTAAAATGTTCGATTAGTATTTGAATCTTTTAACTTAATATAAACTGATATCGAACATACTGTTGGCTACCCTGTTTTTTGTAAAGGGCTTGACCATTCAGTCATGGTTACAGTCAGTCGCAGAGTACCGGTTGTGGGCTCTGTATATTGTGTGTTGTTCGTTTATGCGTTTAATAAAACTGTTTTAATAAGTACAATTCGTTTGTCTTCGTCTAAACCTTTTAGTAACAATACTGTATAATATATTAGGTATACAACAAAATAAGAAAATCGCTGTGCGTCCCAATAATTGAGAAAAAAAATAGGAAAAGCGGGAATTTTTGCAAAACCCAAAAACTAGTTTTTGACAAAATTAGTTTTCTTATTTTAATGTAATTCAAAAATAAATAAGTAACTGCAGGAGATACTTAAAATTTTCACCAAATGTTAAGTTTAGTATTTTTTATACATTGTATTATTTTGACTCGTTTTAAGTCATTTATAGACAATTTCAATTTTGTTTTTTTTATTTTCTTTTCTATTAGTGTCGTTAAATACAAATGTATTACTTACTTTACTCGATACAGTGTTTATCAGAAGGTTTTATTTCTTTTTAAATATGATGTATCGGTAAATTACATTTTTTTATTATTTACTTAATTTTTTGGGTTATTAACAAACACTGATTGATAGATTTGAGCACGACTTATTTTTTAGAACTTAAAAAAGTTCTGTCAGCCCTGTATCTTTACGGCCGTATGATATACATGCAGTGCCGGATCTATATAGGAAATTTGAATATTTTTATTGAAATTTTAAACCATTGTTTTCACTTTTCATATGTACTGTATGAACGCGAAAAATGGGTACACTCTATAACTAACTTAAATACATTACTCAGTACCCTATACATATTTTAGAATTCTATTAGCGGGAGATTGATGATCCAAAAGTCTAGTTGCATGTCCCTCAACAGATTTTAAAAATATGTAAATACTCTACAGGATAAGAGCGGTAGAGGGCGGCCGACTTGTGCACAAGAAATAAAACAATAAACGTCATATTATGAATAAAAAACAAACAAAAAACACTTATAGATTAATATTGAGTCTTCGTTTTGAAGTTTTAGCCATTTCACCAATTATCATCAATGGATCAACATAAATATCCTGGTGTATATTGACGACTGCAATTCCATTTAGTCTCATTTTTTGACTAGTAGTATTTCTGAGATCATTTTTAAGTCGACGCCAGGAAGAAAAAGACTTCTCTCCAGTAGCTGTTGTGACTGGTAATGTAATTAATATTTGCAAGAACTTTGATATTACAGGAAAAAATCTAGATTACAATGGAAAATTGTTCTGTTATTGTTAACGACGAATTTGGTGATTTGAATGCGCAACTGTTATACCACAGTTTAAGTTCACCATAACCTACTTCTAAGCTAGTCAAATTGTTGCTGTTACTTAATATATCAGTATAAAAATTGAACATAATTTTGAAGACCTCAAAAGTTTCTTCAGATATTTGTTTGCTAGTCTTAGGTAATAGGCGGTTGAAAATTTTTAGTTTGGCCCTATGTTCAAGAAATCGTACATTTTTGATAAAAACGTTTTGAATTGTCAAAAATTTAAATTTAAATTAAATTTTTTATTTTTTTTCGGGGTCGAGGAAAGCCCACCTTGTCGCGGTGACCCCGCTCGGCTGTCCTTCGGGTCAGCCGCTAAGAGGCTTTCAAAATCGGGTCCGTTAAACCAGTTGTGGCGGACCCCAGGCGTCAGCGTGGTTTACTTCATTGAGTGTGAAGTATTTTATGCGGTGCGAGCATGGGGTAGTGGAGAGTTAAGATATCTTTTCTCTTTTTCTATATGTTGCAGAATAAAGATGTCATTATGTAGGTGAAAAGTTTCAGATAGATGAGATTGGAATACTGTGGCTTTTTCGTTATCTGTGATACATTAACTGTGTAAGATATAACGTCCGCTACTACTACTCCCGGATAGGTGACCACTGGGGTTCATTGGTTCATAGTGGCACCAAACCTTGCCACTCATACACGTGTTGCTTACCTACTGTAACAACCTTACCGTACCAATCCCACCAACCATAATCCATAATCCCTACAATAACTAATAGCCATAGTTGACGGGCTCACGTTTAAAAAAAAAATGTGTATTTGTGTTCTATAGTTGGTTACCTAGCACATATAAATCAACAATAATATGCCTATAGAATACCTGAAACTTACTGTTTAAACTTACTGCTGACCATTTAGTAGAAATGTTTTTAGATACATATTTTTTACTATTAGGGGTACAATAATTAGGGTCAACAATAAAAAAGAAATAATAAAATTAATAATCACATGTATTAAATTTAAACTTTTGTAAACAATAATACTATAGCTTATCAGTTATAGGTAAAAATGTAAAATTATTGAACAATTTAGGTATAGGTACATTTGAAAATTATGATATTAATTTTGTATAATATAATAATTTTATCAAGTTGTATTAATACTTAAAAAATATTGTCATATTTAATATGCATTTTAATTTGTTGTATAATATATACAATATATTACACTTCCAAATATCATACAAAACACGAGAAAAAAAATGTTACACTTGATATTCTACATGGTATGTTTTCAGTTTTGATACTAATTATTAAAAGATAAAATAATACAATAATGAAAAATAATGAAATACTTTATTAAAAATAAAGATAAATTACTAAAAATATATGGTGAGAAAATCATCGATCTGTACACAATAAAATATTTAAATACTTGTAAAACATAAAATGTGTAATTTTTAGTGAAAATGTAAAACCTTAATAGGGTTATAAAACTATCAATTAAATTAATTAATATAAAATGTAATTACGTTCAATTTACCGTCTGCCTTGAAATCGATTATTTTGACCACGATTGAATCGATTATTTCTATTATTTTCTCTAGGAGTTCCTTGGTATGTGTCAGGATAAGTATTATTAGTTTTATATGTATTTTTGCCTTTATAATAACTGGAAGCATTTTGATGATATTTATTATAAGAATCCTGTTGTTGCCCTTGGTAATAATTGTTACTTCGATTTTGTGAGTAGGGATCATTGTAATTATCTACTTGGTTAGCTGAATACGGATCAGGTGTCTCTGGAGATATATTGTACTCATTAGATTGCTCTTCAGCAGTATTATATTCATTAGGTTCCTCTTGCGGTATATTAAATTTATTTGGTGGCTCTTGAGATACACTGTATTTATTTGGTATCTCTTGAGGTACACTATATTTATTAGGCAGTTCTTGAGACATATATTTATTAGATGGGTCTTGAGATACATATTTATTAGATGGGTCTTGAGATACATATTTATTAGTCGGCACTTGAGATACATTATATTTATTAGGCAACTCTTGAGATATATTGTATTTATTAGGTGGCTCTTGTGGTATATTGTATTTACTGGGTTGTTCTTGAGGTAAATTATACTTACTGGGTTGTTCTTGCTTTTTATTGTATTTTTTAAGCTGATCTTGTGTTTTACTGTATTTATTAGGCTCTTCTTGAGGTTTGTTGTATTTATTAGGCTTTTCTTGAGGAACATTGTATTTTTCAGGTTGGTCTGTTAAAAATGTAGTAGACGTTGATGGTTGTGGAGAATAATTAGTTTCATTTTTTTTAGCTGAATATGGATCTAAAGAATATGAAGTAGTATGAGGTTCATTGTTAGGACTTTTATAAAATGATTGGTCAGGAGTGGTTTGCATTTGAATGTTGGTAGGTTCCAAACTGTAATCCGATTTTATTTCTGGTAAAAAATGTTTTATACTACTTAAAAGTTTCTGCTGCTCTTCAGTGATTTCAAAATTAACGGTCATGTTGTTCACGTCTTCGTCTTTCTGTTCACTAACTTTTTCCGTAACAGCCTTACAAACGTCTGATAGTTCATAATTATCATCATCATCATCTTCTTTAAACATAGAAGTAACTTCTTTTAAGTTAGATGGTCCCATGTCTATGTACTTTCTCAATTTTTTCACCTCTTCTGGTTTTTTTTCACCCAACTTTTTTAAATAAGTTATAAGTCCATCTTGTTCATCAGTATTCAAATCCCTGAAATTCTTCAATAAGTTAATTATGTCACCCTGAGATAATTGGTCCAAATTTATCTTTTCAACTTCTTCCTTCTTATCAACTTCTTCATAAGGAGTTTTCATCACATCTCCGTTATTTATATTTGCTAATAAGTTCTTAGCTCCTTGAATATTATCTCCAGACTGTGCCATACCCACCACAGCGTTTATGAGAGTTTCTAAATCGTTTTGTGATACATCCACTCTACCTTGTGCTAGTAATGCTTGAGTTATTTGCTGCGCAATAGCCATTTTATCAATAACACCAACTCCAGGCACTACAATTGGAGCAGCTTTAGGTATAGGTATGGGTGTATGTATAGGTGTGGGTACAGGCGTGGGTACAGATGTAGGTGTAGAATTTAACATGCTTGACGTTGGTATAAACTTAGGGGCTAACTGCATTAATTTTTCAATGTTGCGAATAGAGAACATAGTAGCATTTACTAAACTCCTTTTGACAACACCTGCTAAAAGTTGTCCTTTGAGTTTTTCCTTTACTGTTTCAAACATCACACAATTGTCTGGAGTCAGCAACTTAATTGAGGATTTGGGTTCAATTTTTTCCATTACAAGACCTTTAGACAACAAATCAACTATTTTAGGTGCTAATAAACCTAATTGACTTTCCAATACGCTCAATTGTCTTAAAACAGTAATAACATTTAATGGATTTTCAATTTTAATTTTTTCCCTGGGTTTATTATGATCATTGATTTCATTTATCGAATCTTCTGAATCTGAATTAATAGGAGACGCTCCAGCAACTCTAGGTTTTTTATCGTTAGATGGTTTGTTAATTACAATATCAGAGTCTCTTTCGAACACTTCTGATACTGGAATATTATGCCAACTATGTTTTGAATCAATTAATAACTTTTTATCTTTTAAAGGAGGAGAATCTCTGGAAGGTGATTCAGAAGAACTTTTATCCATATTAATATCACCCAGTATTTTATTTTTCAGTTTTTCCATCTTTTCATTAATTTCTTCATCATGCATTTCCTGTGTACGTTTACTCCATGAAAGGATCCATTCTGGTTTAAAATCGTAAGTATTTGGATCTTTACCCTCCATTTGCAATTCTTTAAAACGTCTATTCCAAAACTTTTTCCATTCGTCTGGATATAATGGATGATTTTCAGGGTTTTTTTCATGATAACTTAACTTTTTCTCCATTTCAATTTTCATTTCTTCTACAGCTTTTTCGTATTCTTGTATTAATCTTTTTCTTTTACTTGAATTTCTGAAAATCAAACTTATTATTAAAACATGCATTTTTGCTGTAAATATTTGTTTTATTGTAAGCATAATTTAAATTAATAATAATTAAACTTATTTCAAACATAGTAAAAAGCCATCAGTAAAAACCCCACCTTTCTTTTTCTGTATGATATTCAGCTGAATACATATCTGGAGAGTAGAACCGAGGTCGACTAGGTGGAGGAAACCTCATAAATGGCCTTGGGAAAGACATATAAGGTGCAGCATAAAACATTCTAGGATGTGGATGTCCTGAGACATAACCCGACATAGAGTGCATATGATGCACATTTGGTGAAGGGGATATTTGTCTTCTGTATGATTCATCTCTTTCTCTGCTTCTATAACGCCTTCTGATCCAAAATAAAAAATATACGCTTAAAAATGCTTTTTATTTTTATTTTTAGTATTAAATTACCGATGACTAGAGTATTTATTATTACGGTTGTAATAAGGTGAACGAGATCTTGAACGAGAACGTCCAAGAGAACGTGAACGAGATCTTGGTCTAACCATTACAGGTGTTTTTGAACGTGTACGTGATTTATGACGTACTGGACTCCTAGAACGACGATGTCGTCTAGGTGGTGATCTACGTCTCCTATCTTTAGAATCTCTACCTGAAAATGAATACTTATCTATTTTAACTTGAACTATTTTATTTTTATATATTATGTTAATTGACAACTTTACTTGATATACGTTTTCTTGGTTTAGATTCAGTATTTGGTTTAATATCAACAAATTCTATATCAGAATCACTTTCTTCTTTATCATTCTTTGGGCGTAATTGGGATTTATTAACAGCGATTCTTGGATTTTTATTAAATGACCTAAAATGTACAAATTATTGAAATATTAATGAATGAAAGGTAATAGAAAGATGTGCCAAATATTTAATATAATTTTACTTACGTTTCAGCTTTAATAGCCTTTTGTTTTTCTTCTTCATCGCGTTTATTTTTCTCGGTTACTTTTTTTAAAGGAACTTAAAATAAATAATTCAAAATTGCAACATTAAAAAATTGAAATGAAAATAATAAACTTACGCTTAATGACCAACTCATAATATTAAGATAATTAAACATAAAAAAGACTTACATTTTTCTTGTAACAGTGAAGGGTTTTCAACAAATTCTGACTTAATCATATCTAACATCCATAGATCTTCTGGACTTTCCCTGTATCAAAGATAAACATAATGTACTACCAAATATTATATTCAATATTTTTTGAATTTTTACTCGAGTTCATGTAGGTATTCTTTAAAATGTATAGCTTGCAGTTATTATTTTTGTGTTGTTCAGACAATATTTAATTTTAATGTTTTGTTTGTAATATATTAATGATTGTCTCTAAATACGTGTTAACATAAAAATGTCAGCAAAAGAATGTTTTATTTTTCATCTTATTGACATACTAATTATGACATCAATAGTAGCCATCAACTGAGTAATATCCTTATAAATGGCCAATCACTATTGATTACAGGTATGTAATTATTTGTATAGGACTTGATAAAATTACAGATTTACTAAATATACAAAATGCTGTACTCATGTGAACAGCAATCGATCATGATAAAGGAATTTGGTGGATGATGACATTTAAGATGATAGAGTAGCAAATGATAAAAAGTGAAAACCCTCTAGTACCATCTAAAGTTTAATATATTTTTTTATGGTAGTAATTGTAATGAAAATAACATCAAAGTTACAATGACACATTACATCAGAAATATAATTACTAAAAACCATTTGTAAATTTTAAATAGCAATATTACTTATATAAATAACATAAAAAGAGTAAGAGAAAAAGTAATTGTAAGGATCTATTTAAAAATGTTGTTTATGTGTTGAGCCAAATCAGCATATCAGCAACACAATCAAATAGTTTTTAAAAAGGGTTGAAAGTCCAACGAGAGAGCTTGCTGTGGCAAAACCAAAATTGATCCTTCCTGTTTACATATCCCCGCACAATACCTAGCCACTTCCACCATCTGACAGTGACCAACAGTCATGAACAATCAACAGGTTATTATGGGAGTAGCTAAGTTGCACGGAGGGGGAAATAGGTTCTTAGTGGTCAGTCTACATGTACACAACTTGTATGAACTTGAATGTCTCATTGGACATAGTATGCATATTACTTAGTAGTAGTGAATTGTATACTTTAATTTTTTCATAATATGATTGTATACATATAGGGTTTATAAAATATACCTTAAACAGTTAATCATATCTAATATTTACTTAAGTTATGAAAAAAATTAATACAATTTACTTACATGATATGTTTTCCATTATTTACTTGTCTTAAGATTTTTATTTTTTCAGTAGGTAAATCAAATAGACTTGCATCAACCACTATTGGTTTCATTCGGCCATAAGTTTCTTCTATTTTCCCAATAACATGGAATACTAATTCTTGAAAGCCTTTAGAAGACACTTTGTTTAATTTTTCCAATGCACTAGCTAATGATCTAAAATATCTTCGCTAGGGTTTAAAATGAAAATATTTAACTTTACAATGCATGTTGACGATTTATGAATAAAGTAATTACCAAATATGCCATGTGATGGTTAAAGCTTCGCAAGTGATTAGGAAAAGTTCTTGGATCACCTCGTTTGTCACATAATGCACACATGTACCTAGGTTCTTCAGTTGGTTCAGATGGCAATAATTCAAGAATAAATTCTATGCCTATTAATGGTATAAAAATTGAATCCAATGTAGCTTGAATACGGGCTAACACATTAGCCAATTCATCTTCCATTCCTGGTGGTATTGGTTCACCCGATACCATTGACGGCATACCAACACTTATCCCAGCTATTTCAATAACACCACATATATTTAGAACACAGTATGAGGTACGCTGAATTATTTAATTTGTATACAAAATATATTTACTCTCTGAACATGCTCTGATAAAGTTTTTTGCCGGAAAACAAGATTTTCCCATTTCTAATAAATGCATTTTGTTGGTTAAATGTTCTTCGAGCAATGACAAAGATGGAACTTTGAATGGATAACAAGCGTGACATGACCATGATCCTGTTGTTTTGTTTAAAGTTATTAAATACCCGGTTGTGCCATTATCCAAGTGAACAACGGTAGATAACAACTGCTCTTCTCGAGATAAATCAGTGGGTGCCTAAAAAATTTAAAATTTTAATATATATATTTTTACTATTATAGAAATTAACTAAGCAAATGCAGCTACTGCTTGATTTTATAACTTTAATTTAAACCTTTGTAAAATCATTCATTTTTATCATTGGTCAAACTTAAATTCACGGCATTGTAAGGTAGCTCAACTTAATTTAATTTATACCAAGATAAAAATTATTAAAAAATATAATTGTATATTTTTCTAGAGCATTCTGAATTATACAATTAAGCTCAATAATTACAGGTAAACAATTAAGCACAAATACAATAGGTAATACAATTTGAAAATTATTTAATATATTATAATATAGGTATATTTATATCATAAAATAAGTGATCCTATCAAAATTTCAAAAGTTATAAATTAATTTAAATGCGCCCCTGGTAATTTATCCTTCAGGTCCAACCCCCCTCTTCATTCATGGTGATCTTGCTAAAGATAATTTATGGTCAGACCTTGTACCTTGTGCAGGGGGAAAATGGAAATTAGCAAAGAATAAGGGATGAATATTTGTATGTTATATGTGTGAGAATATATAATATATGTTTAATGTATAAGAAAGTACTTAAGTACAATAAATATAATAATTTGTACCTAGCATATTAATTAGCATATTTTAACCAGGGCATCACAAATCTTAACACAAGCATTGTCCATTAATATCACAGCTAGATGTTGATTGATTTAAATTAATCAATACAATAAAATTCAAATTTGTATAAATCTCAGTCTTTAGAATGAATATTGTAGTAGTAGGTATATAATATTTATAAAATTACATTATATTGTATCATAAATAAGTAGTTTCTCTAGTTATTTCAGCAGTGATGAGATTTATAATTGTATAC
This sequence comes from Acyrthosiphon pisum, assembly GCF_005508785.2. NCBI lineage: Eukaryota > Metazoa > Arthropoda > Insecta > Hemiptera > Aphididae > Acyrthosiphon > Acyrthosiphon pisum. The sequence goes on from NC_042494.1 coordinate 7,786,602, forward strand.
ATCAATGCTAAAATTAGACTAAAATATATAAAAATGGGTTGAATTTAATGGGAATGTGAAATTCTAGAACAAAAAAATGTAGAAATTATCATACAAATAGAAATGGAAAAAAATATTATAAAAGGATTTAAGAATTATTTTGGATTAACAGAGAAATTAGATTTCAGTTCTATTGCATTTTAAAAATAATCCTTTACTTGTAAGTGATCACTCCTGTCCACTCAAGACAATAAAATACAATATTGAAGTATAAATAATTACATTCACACAACATTTATAATAACTTATATTTTGTATTTAAGAAACTGTGTGAATGGATCATGATGTAAAATATATTATTAAATATAAAATTAATATAATACTGTTTAATGTTAAATCATACAATAACTATAATAATTATAAATTAAATGTAACAAACATATTATAATAAAACAATTTAGTTATATATATATATATAAAAAAAAAACTATCAACAATTACAAAAATTATAATAGCATTAATTGTTCTTGAATCTTGAGAATACGTTAATTTTATGTTTTAATTGCATACTTCAATAATATTTGTTAATTTTACTCTTTTTGCTGTTGTAAAAATGTTTAGAAGACATTCTCTTATTACATAAAAATTTCTTCAGTTTGAGCAGATTAGTTCAATAATATAAATGTTATCGATACTTTTACTGTAAATCTCAATATGGCTTAACTATTCTAATATACTTAATTGCATCTATTGTTTACAGCTAATATTGAATTGTATTTTATTATTATTGACTAATACATTAGGTTTAAGAATTTAAGTAAATAATAAATGAACTAACAATTTGATTAAGACAAACATTTTTTGATATTAATGCAGATAATAAATGAAATGACTAAAAAATCTTTAAAAATTGTATTGTGAGGCAAATTTCCATAATAAAAATATTTTATGGTACAAAAATTCTTAATTTATATCATACAATTCACTAAAAATAATATTTAACTATATTAGATACATTATTACAAAAAATATCATTCTTTGGTGAAACAAATGGATACAGTAAATAAAATTAGGGTCAACATATTTTTATAATTATTTTTTGATATAACAATTAAACGATAAATAATACATTTTTAATAATTAGTACAATGCTAATTAATCACATATTTCATACTAAAAATATTAATAGTAAGCCTATTAAATTAATTAGTTTTTAGATGTTAATCCAAAGTAGGTAATAAATAGCTAAGAGAAAATTATGAAATAAAATTTGAAGAATTATAGGCCACTTTGAAATATAAATTGAAATCATTTAATAACTAAATAAATAGTATTCAATCATGACTAAATAATACTTTTTTAACGATATAATATGGTAAGTATTTGAAAATTTTAATACATAAATTATATTTAAAAAACATATAATTTGATTTTAATTTATAAATAATAATAATATTTTAAATGAAATATTATTATAATCTCTCCTAAATTTATAAAAGTAACATTTCTGAGATAGTAATAGTAAAATAGAAATATTTAGTCTTAAGAAATACCTAACTGAATACATCAATATATTTTGTGAATAATGTATAAGCAAATAAATTGAAATAAACAAACATTATTACCTTAAACGTTGAACGTACTGGTGGCGGAGATGTTGATTTTGGATGTTTGGCCGGAATAAAAGGTTTGTCAATGACAACATTTTCATCTTCTTGAAAACTTGACTCGATATCAAAATCATTAAAATTTTGATAATGCATTGAAAAAGCAAAGTTGTAAAATAAACACTTGATAAAAAACAAAATTTATCTTGCAAAAATAAAATAATTTATGGTATTATCACTGCACTCAAGATCAAATCTTATCAGAACTTATGCTCTTCTAGTCACTTCAATGGAAGGATGTTTCTTACGTGGTTGATTTTAGACAACTGAAAAATAACAATATATTTTACTGTTTATAATTTTCTAAAATGTATTTACATATAATTTATCATTTAATCCATTTCCGTGGATAAAGTTATTTTGTTATATTTATATATACATACAAGTAGATAGGTCACACATATTTTGATGTATTTTTCCTGATTTTGAATATTCAAAGAAGAATTTTTTCTAGTTTGAAGAATTTAACTATAATATATCTAACAATACTATAAAAATCAATTTTGAATTATTGTGTGTTGGTTTTTTTAATGGAAACCTTCCAAATCTTCAATTAATATTCTAGAACAATATACTTTGCTAAATATTTTGTAATATAAATATTGAACAGATAAGACTTATATTTAATTACATTAAGTTAAGATAGGCAGAATACTCTTAAATGTTGTGGTTCATTATTCCGATCATAAAACAATAACAGTTAATTACAAATCCAATGTTTAATAATCAACATTTTTAGAAAAAATAATCTGCTGTCCAATATGAAATTAAAGTTATATTTAACCACTTAAAAACAGTAAAATATGCATTTAATATGCAATATTGTTAGCAATACAAGTAAAAAAATTGATTTTGTTTTGCTTAAATGTTATAAACACCTCTAACTATATAAATTGATAAAAATTACTAGAAAATCATGGAATTATTACCTATATCACCTCGTAAATATACATATTTAAAATAAAATCACAAATTAATATCTAATAAAGTAATTAGTATACAAAATTTGAGTAATAGGTAACATGTACATTTTAAGCGTAGATATTATTTTAAAATGGTATTCTAAGTAACAAGGCTGTACTCAGAACAAATTTAAGGGGCAGATGGTTGAAACCTTAACTTCCCTAGGTACGAACTAAAAAAGTAGTACTTATTTTATATGATATTTAAGACTTTATTTAATTCATAAGTTTTGCATTACAAATTTATAAGAACCTAAACAAATTAAATAAATTATGGCAGTAATGTAATGTACTTATATTTATTTATTTAGACTTTGAACATTTGAATTGCCTTAATGTATTTGACTCAATATAACTTTAGCAAATGTCTCAAAAGATAGTTACAAAAATTCACAGGCAAAAAATATTTAACAATTAATTATTTTTAATTAAGCACAGAAATATAAAATATGAATTCACAATATTTTAATTTTAGAAAAATATGTCATAAATTGACAAATTAATATTATGTGTCTTTATTATACTTACCTTTCTTTAATATCCAAAGTGGTTGTATTTAGTATAATATGTCGAATTGTAAAATATGATGATGTGTCATTTAAAAGTTTAAATCACTTTGTTTTTTATTATTAAAATAATAGCAGGTATTTAATATAAAACCGCATTAAATAATATTAAATAGTATATACAATTTAGTATATAATATATTCAAAAATTAATAATATTGGATAAAAAACCCTGCACATAAATTATATACAACCATATAGTATTTATGAAAAATTAAAATGCTTTTACAAAAATTAATAAATTTAATAAAACTTTTAACTTTTAGACTATTTACCGATTTTATTCTATTATGTTAAAAAAAAAATAAATCATAATTTGATTTTAGTTTGTAATTATTTACTTAATTATCATGTGGCAATATGCCATAGGTATCAATATATAATACCAGAAATACATACAATTTACTTTTTAGCCATTACTTATATATAATTCATATTTACTTTATATTTTATAAAATACTTAAAATGGTCAGACAAAGGTTATTATATAAAATATGTTTAGGTATTAATTACCTATAGAATAACCAATATACCCACATCAATCTGTATGATTGGCACATTCAAATTCAAATTTATCGCTATTATCTTTTGTTAGCTATCGACTTATATTTTTACTGAAAACAGAAACATGCATCAGTGTGCAACAAAGTGTGTTAAATTTTAAAATTATTATTTTAATATGTTGGTTAGTTTGGCTGTAGACAAAGCCCTATTAATTAATTAATTTAAAGAAACTAGACATTTTACACTGAATAATTATACTAAATAAAAACTAATATACATGGGTATTCAATAATTTTAACAGTAATAATTATAATGTAAAAACAAGCATAAAGAATAAATCCAATCCTATGATTGAGTCACCACAGTGTTTTTTTCTTTTAGGATTTATGGAAGTCAGAATTAATACTAAGAACCAATATTATTGGTATGTAGGATTTAGAAACAAAAATTTTAATAATTTTAATAAATTTAAAATCAAATTATTTCACTGAAACGGTGTCATGTTTTGGATCAGCTAAAAATTCATTTTTCTAAGAATTGTATATATACTACAGTAGTTGAATAAGTAAAATCCGATTCAAAACAAACAAACACTTTTTAAATTTAACGTTCTTGATTTAAGTTCAACTTGTGATTTAAGTGCTGTGCAGCCTGTTATTAGTTTTCCTTGTTTAGTTATTTCTGGAAAACATTGATTTTTTCAAAGTTGGTATATAGTAAGTATCCTTGGTTGGAATATTCAGTTATGCTAAATTCTAAATGCTGTTTTTGTTATTATTGTCGTCATTTTCCCTTCATCTAACAGTTTCTCAGTCTCAAATTAGTCTTTCTGAATTGTTGAATCAAGTACAAAGTTATCAAATTTGATTAGAAGAATTTAATAGGTTTTAATAGGTACCTTCTAATAATCTGTGATAAATACATTAGACATTTTAATTTATAAGTTGTTTTATTAAATAACAACATAAAGGAAAAAAACCATCCCCTAAAAATAATAGGTATATTCAAAAAAATAATATTATCTTATTCAGAGAATTGAAATTCAACACTGTTCTAGAGATTAATAAATTTAAATATGTAAGTATTACTTTTTTTTTTAATTTTAATATATTGTAATTGGTACATACATGTAGTAATTCTAAAACATTAATTTTGTTCCTAGATATATTAAAATTAACTATACGAATATATAATCAATATGTAATAAATCAGATCTGATTACTCTAGGTACTTGATAGTATGAATTAACTATTTACTTACCTTACGTAAATTTGATCTTCAAAACTTCTATAATACCAATAAATTATTAACTGATCTTTTCCAAAAATCTTGATAAAAATTAGTTATAAATAACAAAGAATATAGAAACTTTTCTGGTTTAAGCATAGAATTTATAGATAAATTTATAATATATATAAATTATATTTATCTTTGTTAAGTGTTATCCCAAAATAAATGTATCTCTACTTCAAACAAAAAAAGAAAAATATTTGCATCTAATTTTCAAATTATCATCTATACTCTGTCCAGCGAGAGGAAGCGCCGGTTCTGTGCATCCCTTCGCGTCTCCTTGCTAACAAAACCGGTTCCCCTATGGCAGTGTGTTGCGTAGGGGGACCAGTTTTGGTCGGTGCGTGTTTTAATAACAATATAAGTCATAAGCAGGGCTTGAACTTATAGCATTTGCTTATTTTTATTGTTTGACATGATATCAAACATAATGCTATGGAAGAGTATGCCATGTTTCAACACGTTCAGTTATGAAATTTGAAAATGCTTTTTTTTGCTTTTTTCAAAGATTTAAAAATAAATGCTTATTTCCAGTTTTTCTGATTATTTTTGCTCGTTTGCATATCTCTACTTAACAATGATTAATGATGGCACATGCCACGAACCAAAACCTAGGTATTAGTTTAATCTTTTTTTTGTTTTTTGTTTTTTGTTCATGGTAAAACTATATAGAACTAAAAATAATTGTTCTCCTTTGTATCATATTTCTTAGTAATAAACATTGGAACTAGTATTTGTTCTGTTATCTAATAACTGACTAATTTAATCATTTTTTTTCGGTTATTCTTAAATTATTTTTCAGAAAATCAATAAAAAATACAATATTAAATGTTTTAATGTTTTCAGAAACTCAAAAAGACTACAATGTTTTATTTTTTTTTTAAAAATGAAATTTTTTTAATGTATTTGATTATACAAATTAAACAATAATATAGAAAATAATTATGTTGATAATTTTTGTTGCTTATTTTTATATTTTTAACTGCTAATTTGAGTGCTTATAATGAAGTACCAATTTAAATGTATTTTTCAGCGCTTATATTGATGATTAAATATTATATTGTGTCAAATATTATCATGTCTGTAGGGTAGAGGAGGGAAATACCCCAGACACAGTCACCTAACATGAGGTTACGACAGTAGTGTCGGGGCCTTTGCCTGGGCTAATCAGTGGTCGGTTTTAGTTGCAAAATACAGAAGTTCCTATATAAACAAATTTGTGTACTTTTTATCCTAAAGTTTAAAGTAATGAAAATGTCAATACACATTTAATAAACACAAAAATATAGTCATAATGGATAAAATATGTGTAATTATATAGAAGAATGCACAATAGTTTATTTTAACTGATAATTTATATATGTATATCTTGGGTACATACAAAATCCATCAAAGATTGTCATCACCGAATCTCAAAATAAAACAGGGTGATTTTTATGGATATTTCTTTAGATAGTTGATTTATCGACAACTTAATCAACTTACCCCATTACTTGGATGCTAACACAAGATGTATAAACATATATCATCACAATTATTCTAATCTTCTGATTCTAATTATTCTATCTTTTTTAGTTTATCTATTATAAGACTAATAATTTAACATTTTATTGATTATTATGTGACTTTAATCAGTGTTGCTAAATAATGGTGCATGGTAATAATATACTAATATCATATATGTATCTTCAATATGTTGTATTCAACATATTTAACGAGTACATATTTACACAAAATATATTATAGGCACTTAGTACTATAGACCCCATTGCTATGACCTATAGAGTAAAGTCAACCGCTACTGCTGAATATTTTCACTTTAAACTATGTACCTTTGTATTAGATTTACGTAAATATTAACAATAAGTGTCGGTGAAATAGCAACATCAGGTAATAATTTTATAATACAACTATTTAAAGTCTATAGGTAGGTATGTTTTACTTTATTCACATGCTACCATTTACTAGGTATAAGGTAAAATGTTTGTTTTTCTAAAATAATATTTTAAATTTAGGTATACTGAAAATGAGTGGCTGGTCATTTCACGTTAATGGGTATTTTAACCAACAATAACTTTTAAATCAATTTAGCGGTGTATTAAAATGTAAAATAAACTACCTATTCAATATCTGAAACGTTAAAAAACCTGATTTAATTTGGAAAGAAAATATAAATACCTAGTTCAACTTACTTCGCAAATTTACTTCTCGTCGGAAAATATGTAAGCACAATAGTTTTCACGTTAAACATTTATATTTACAGACATTGTCACGCACGACTATGCGACATTTAAACGTAAGACACATGAAAGAATAATCTCAAATCTGTAACGATTGTTTATTCATTATTGTCTACCCATAAAAATAAAACATTATTAATAACGTGCAATCGATTAATCAAAACACAAAATATTATTATTTATTGTACATAATACATCGTACATTCGTAAATGAACTATTATGATAAATATTAAATTGTATGAAAAATACTTTGGACGTAAACCATGAACATTATACTGTGGGTAAGTATCACGATTCACGAGTTGCCGACATTCCTATTTAGTATTTATTTTTTATAATTCGTCATGGTAAATAGTAACATCGACGAACTGAATATCGATACTTACAATTTACCATGGCAAGTTAGATAGGTATCATCACAGTTGTACCAGTTTTGCGCAATTTGCGCATCTCCTTCATCTCCGTCCTATGTCGTAGTTCTCCACTTCTCATTGGTTGATATTGTTCTACGTTATAAATTGTGTACATGATTGATAGCCAATACGAAGCGGAGTACTACGATAAAGGCGAAGTAAAGAGCGGAGGGTGCGTATCAAAATACCGTGATAATACCTATCTAATTTGTCATGCGATTTACATAGAAGATAGATCAATGATATTATTAAATATTGTTCTTTGATATCCACGGGCAGGGTTGCCAGATTAAAAAGGTTGGAAATTACCGTAGATTGTTCGAATTGTATATTGTTACGGGCAAAAGTCGAAATCGGGCAAACCTCAGAAATGCCCGGGCAAAACGCGAACTGCCCACAATCATTGGGCAAAATGTCATATTTCGGCTTTTGACCGGGCAAACCTAGTTATGACCAACCTCATTTGGGCAAAACCGTATACTGACTTTTATCGTTAGGGCAAAACCGTAGTGTCTTATATACGTTCGCTAATATTAAATACAAATATGAAATAATGATAAAATAAATATTATTGTACAAATATAATTGAATACACTTAAATAATAATAAAAATATTATGGTATTAAGTACTCGTATAAAAATAAACAAATAATAATATTAGGTACTCTTATAATATTAAAATTAATAATTAAAAAAATTAATACATTTAAACGTCGTTTGGGCAAAACCGTAGCATCTTAAATAACGTCACTATTATTAAATACAAATAAATAATAATCATAAAATATTGTACAAATATAATTGACTACACATAAATAATAGTAAAAAGGTGGGTAAGTGGATGTCGCTCTGCTGCACAGTAGGTTACAAGTGGGTCACTGTAATGGATGGTGTTAAATTTGAATTCAATGATATAATATTGTATAAGAAAAACGATTCTGAGCTAAAACGGTAAATCAGCCTATGATATTAGTATGATACTAAGTATATTTGATGATATTATTGTGAATAAAGTAATTTATATATAATTTATCTATTTACGTGGAACTTTGTTTTAAGTTTTCAATCCTTAGCTATAAAATTTGATAATTTTATAAATTTTTAACTACAAAATAATTATTAAACTTTAAATTTGATAAATTTTGTCAAAATTCGAACTTTAAATGCTTATAAAAAAAAAAATTGTGCCCATGAATTTTTAATATTTTTCAACTGCTATTGTAACAATATATCAGGAGCCTTGCATTATATTTTTACGCTTTTTTAACCAACAAATAAAATTTTATTGATATTTATAGAAAAAGAAACTAAAAAAATTTAAAACTGACAATGTAGGTACGAAATATTTAGTTTCTGGCATACCTATATTGATGACAAAATTCCATTTTTGGTTCCTATTTTATAGAATCGATCGTCAGTAATACTTAATATAACCATAGGCGTGCGCAGGGGGTATGCAGGGTATGCATCTGTATACCTAAAGCATAGGCGCAAATAGGGGGGCTTTAGGGGCTAAGCCCTCCCAAAAATGTCCATAGCCCCCCCAAACATTTCCTACATTTTGTTTTAAGCTTATTCAATATTATCAAAGTAAGGCTTTAGCACCCCCAAATCCCAAACGCTATTTGCGCCTATGCCCTAAAGCAATTTGAGGGGCGAAAATCGACTCTGGAAAAAAAGTTTTTTTGCGCAAGTAAAATAGTTTGTTAAAATATTTATAATTTTAACAAAATATGATTAAATACAAGGGAAATAATATCAGACTAACGCAGGGATAACGTTTGATTCACGTATAAAATATAAGTATCAAGTATTTCCAAAATGCATACTTTTTGTATTAGTTATAGTATTTGTTACAACATTTCAGTTTTTATGTTTTAAATAAGAATATTGGATTTCATAGTCAATCAATTGATCTGTCAAAACACAAAAGCTCGAACCTAGTAAAGTAATAAATTTAAATCCTGAAGACATCAATGATGATTTCAAAAACTCTACCTAACACAGAATGTTGTTATGATAAATTATAATTTTTATTTATATGACAATGTTTTTTTTTTTTTGTTTGTTTGTACAAGTTGTATGATTATATATATTTTTTTTAATTAAACATTGAATTCTATATTTCAATATTTGCGTAGGAACAATTGCAGTTTAGCTACCACGCGATTTTTTCAATTTTTTTTTTGAAACATATGTATTTCAACGAGTTAAGAACGATGGTGCAAAAATAAATGTACGCAAATAATTATTTTGGAAGTTATAGCGTTCCAAAGTTTGAGATTTTGCGTTTATACGCATGCGCGCTACACCACTCCAGCGCGTAGCGCGTATATTTTACATATCACAAATTTAGATTTTTATTACGGGCACGAGTTTAAAAAAATGGTGTAAAACTAAATTTTCGAAAATGATTATTTTGGAAGTTAAAGCCTTTCAAAGTTTACGAATTTACGCTTACATATTTTCCTGTAATCTTACATACAGCTTTGATGTGTCAGTTTTATGTTTCTCAATTTTTAATTCAAATTTTGAAACCTATGAATATATTTTAGATAATCAGGCGTCAGATGAATCAGATCCAGATAGTGAATTTGAATTATGCTAAGAACATAAATTAAAATTAATTTAGAATTAGTTAAATCACTATTTTAATGCTCTTATAATGTGGGCAGTGATGTGTAGGCGGCACTCGTCGCTGCATGCGCTCCTCGGCGCCGTCGCTCCGCTCCGCAAATCGAAAATATCCCCCGACTTGATATGCAACAGTGCAACACCACCTTCAGTAGGTTACAGGGTAAGTTATGTCGTAGTATATGGGCAGTGATTACGCAGTTAACATAAAATAATTATAAAATAATTTAAAAATTCGTTATATAAGAGCGTTAAAATAAAGCGTTGCGCGCATGAGTAAAACACCGAAAATAGTGAACTTCGCAAGTCTATAACTTCAAAATTAATCATTTGCGCAAATTTATTTTTGCACCATCATTCTAACTCGTTGAAATACATGTTTCAAAAAAAAAAAATTGAAAAAATCACGTGGTAGCTAAACTGCAATTATACCTTTGCGTATTGTGTATATATTTTATCAGAATTTTAAATGCTTAAAATAACTTTCAGGGGGCGCCAGTGGCAGCCTTCTGCATACTCTGAAAAAGAGACCTGCGCACGCCTATGAATATAACACCAACACATTATTCGCATCAACTTTTCCTCTATCAACACAAGGCATTGGAATTTTCACTGTCGTTTCGACTGCGTTAGAGGTGGAAATTGATTTTCACTCAATGATTTCATTGCATTTCACAAATTGGTTTTACTTGATGGAGCTATTCACTTTTTAGACTCACCGATTGTGAATACGTCAAATCTATTTAGTCGCCTGTATTCCTTTGTTATTTTCTTTGAATTGATCTTCACTTTTTCTACCTCTTTTATGAATTCATCGTATCTTATATCACTTATTAGAACACTACATTCATTTTTTGTTATTTCATTAAGTTTTTTTTCAAATTTAGTTTTAAAATCAGACGCACCCATTTCGTTAGCCATTGCTAAATACGCGTACTAACTACTAATATAAGCTCACAAAAATACGAAATACAATACAATATTTTACCATTTAGATAAGGTGTATTTTGTGTACCTTTAATATAACGAGTTGATAAAATACGATAACAACGATAAATTAACAAGATACGGGGTAATTTATAATCGTAATAAATTCGTACGATAAAAATCATTATTTGTATTTAATATTAGCGAACCGCGAACGTATATAAGACACTACGGTTTTGCCATTAAGATAAAAGTCTGCAGTATACGGTTTTGCCCAAATGAGGTTGGTCAAAAGCCGAAATATGACATTTTGCTCAAAGATTGTGGGCAGTTCGCGTTTTGTCCGGGCATTTCTGTGGTTTGCCCGATTTCGACTTTTGTCCGTAACTATATAGAAATTGGCTAGACTAAACCGATTTAAAATTATCCCGCACCGGGATAATGAACCATGTAGACGTAGAATAACCTGGGCCCTGTGGTATGATGGCGCATGGGGCAAAATGAACTATTGTATATAAGTAATTTAATAATTGCTATCTGGTCAAACATTTTTATTATTATGATTATGTTATCAAAGCCAAATGCGATAAAATATTTTTTTCAGCAGTTGATGAAGTTTTGATGGCAATATGAGGAAAAGTATTAATTGTATTCATCTGATATAATATTTGAGTAGTATAGAAGTAGTAATTTGTACTATATAACGCCACGTTAGGTGCTGCTTTTATATATAGATTAGAGTTAGGATGTTGATGACTTTTGCATTTTTTTTTCTTTTATTCTGTACAATGCTATCCTAGCTAAAAATTTGTTTCATTTTCCCTTGATGCAGAATATTCTAATTTTATTTTGCATTTTTGTGCATTTTTTGCATTTTTAGCTATAAATGCATTTTTTTTTGTTTTTTAACGTCATTTTTCAACATTTTTAAGTCATTTTTTCATCTTTTAGGGCATTTTTGTACTTTTTATACAATGTGGGGCATTTTTCACAAATTATAGATTTTAGGGCAAATGTTTTATTTTTAATATAATTTATTTTTATTTATATTTTACTTGAATTTTACTAAAAATGCAAAGGTGGGCATTAGCTTGTTAAATAGTTAATTTTTTTAGATTCTGAGCGGAGCGAGGAAGCTATTGTTTTTATTATATGTTATATTTTATATTTTTTATGCATCAAAACGTTCTGTTAAGACGTTAAGTTGTATTCTATTATATTCCATTCTGAAATCATACACTTAGCAGAATTTCTGCAATATTAATTTCTGTATGTTTACGTTTTACTGATATAATATACCTATTTCAATCAGTTTACATACTGTAACATTTATTTTCGTTCATTTTATTTTCTGGGCTTTTTATATTCTGGTTGTTTTCAATTCTGTAATAATATTTTTTGTAATTAAACATTCGACCCGGACTATAGAAACAAAATGTGAAGCAAAATGTATAACCAATTTAATTTTTAACCACCAGTAGCACTGAAAACATTGTGTCCCCGCGGGTGTGGGGAACCTTTAGGTAGCCACCCTCCGACCCGGCATGTCAACCCATATAGACATATAAATAAAATGTATAAGTCTATGTGCCAACTAGAGAGCCAATATTATAAAGCGTCAACCATATCGTTTCGACTGTTTCCAGTCCATTATCCGTGGTAATAACCATGACAAAATATAGAGGTATGTCAACAAAACGTCGTATTTGAATCTCGTCTGCGCATCCTTACATTTTCGTATGTGTTAGGGTCTCCGATCTTCATGCTTTGGTATATGCGATCAATGAGAGGGGGTAAACGTAATACACAGTAAAAAGTGGGGGATATGCGCATCATCATTTTAATGTAGCAGACATACCTGTTAAACCTATATACTTTATCATGATAGTAACCACGATCAATGATAAGTGATAACCCCTTTAAAAATTGATTAATTTAAAAACAATTTCCTAAGTTTAAATATTTTAAATTTTAATCAATCACTTCATTGAGTTGAGTTGATTCTGTACTTTAGTAAATAATTGGTAGGTTGTAAGTAATAACAAATTGTTAGCAAAAATGTCTTATGATTTCAAGAAAGACGAAGATGTTAAGGAATATATTAAAAACTTAGGGATTGAATATAGGTTTGGTTGTTTCAGTGAAAAAGATGCACAAAGTAAATTCAGATATTGGTATTTTATTCTTATTTTTTAAAAATATTATAAGTAACAGATTTTTTTCAATTTAATGATTTGTAGCATGTCAGTTGCTGGGTGATTATTTAGAGACTATAGAAAACAACCCTGATAAGGCAGCCAAAATATATAAAGAAAATTGTGATGAACGGAACTTTGGTCGCAGTTGCTATAAGTATGCTTCCTATTTGGAAAAAAATAATTTGAGAAATCTGAAACCAGTTATTCCTGAGGTAATGAGAATATTTGTTTTAGTGAATACCTATCCAATAAAATTTTTTTTGTTTCATTTGTCATTCTACTTTATTACTGTGAAATATGTATTTTATTTATAGATGATAAGATATTTTAAGAAAGGTTGTGAATTTAATTGGTCTGATGGATGTTTTGCTGCTGGAATGAAACTTCGTTATCACAGTGACCAAATTACTGATGTTGATGAAAGAACAAATAGCTTACTTTCAAGTAAGTTTTTTAGGCAATACTTAATTTATATTAAATTTTTAAATAATGAAACCTGTCTGTTTTAGAGTCTGCAATACTTAGAAAAAGCATGTAACAACAGGCATTCAGAAGCATGCTATATAGCCAGCAATATTCATTTTGTTGGCATTGAGGAAATTGGATTAGAACCTAATAAGCCCAAATTTTTAGAATACTCAATAAAAGCTTGTGATCAAAATGAATTGAAGGGTTGTGTTAATGCATCAATTATGTATAATAAAGGCGATGGTGTACCTAAAGATTTGGATCTTGCTCAGAAGTATAAAGAAAGAGCATTAGATATACAAAGGCAAATCAAAGAAGAAAAAGGTATAAAGTTTAGTTAATGGTTTTACTATGATTGTTTTATAATTGTTATTAGTTATCATTAAAAAACAAAAATGATGAGTTATATATTTGAAATTAATTATTCTGATTTATGACATTGTTCATTGATAATTGTTATTCATATTAATAAACAGCTAATTTATTGTTTATTAGACATTATTTTTATTTACATTACGACACCTAATAGATTTGTTAAAGAAAACACTAATCAGAATATAATTAGTGTAAACATACTTTTTTTGTCAATCGTTGCATACAAAAAACTATTCTGGGCAAAGAGCCTATACTAATGAGTATATATCTTTGAAATATTTATCTTATTATTTTTAATACATGAGGTTGAATTAATTTTCACTGAAAATACCGCATTTATTTTAATATTATTAATATTTAATTATTATAGAAAATATAACATATTATGTATATTATATATAATATGTTTGGTGATGTTAATAACTTATGAGTCAATATCGACTTTCCATAGAATGTTGGAATATGTTTGTGGTATACTTGTGCATAAAAATGTAAATTTCTACAGTATAATTATTTTTAATTTATTAATGAAATATTTAATTTTATTATTCAAATTATCTACATTCTACGTATGTGTGCGGTACGTGTTAATAATATGGTTTATTAATGTATTTTCTGCGATTCGGGAAAAAATAATAATTTACGTTGTACATTGTATAGAATAATATCATTTTAGTAATTTTTTTATGTTTATCTATTAACTGTTTCAATGTTAAAACCAGAGCTTAGCACCAGAATCATTTACTAATTGACATATCAACTAAAAATATATCTTCAGACAAAAAAAAAAATAACACTATATTGTCATAACCTAACCTACATTCTTTGCTCCACTTGATAGCTTTTTAAGTTATTCTTTGCTCAGAATCTAAAAATATTGTTGCATAGATTTTAATTACATTGTTGTTACAAGTGAATTTCCATAACTTAATAATATTTATAACCTTATAAAAATATAGTGTTATTAATTTATAAGGAAACAAGTAGTAGATAATGTTATATTTCATGTTAATACTAACAGATTATAAAATAAGTTGTCAAATTTAATTTCATTAAAAATTCATTGTTGTCATTTAATGAAAAAAATATATAATATATCTATATATTATTTATAAAATAGTTAAATCTGTACAAGTTAAAACTAGTTAACATTCAATTATTTACAGAAAAAATATACACATTCGACATAGGTAGTTATTTTGATGATTGTCATAATAACAAAAAATGAAGAAAAACATAGCCAATTTTTTTATTTATCTCTTATTTTTTCTTCTATTAATAATATTGGGTCTTGATGGAGATTGTTCAATTTCAGCAGATCTAATTTTTTCATCAAATTCCTTACAGATATCATTAAACATTTCTCCATTTTTGGTAGCCATCATAACAATGTGTTTTTCAAAAGCTTTGGGTACTAATGTTTTCAAAATGTTCAAGTCTTCATTGCTCACTTCACCGCGATCCAACCCTAAAGTGAAACCCATAGTTTTCAATATTTCAGTGTCGTCAACCATACTAAATTTATCATTGAAACTCATTCCATATTGTTTTTGGTCTTCTGATATTTCTACTTCAACAGACGTATCTTCATTCGCACTAATTGCCATAAAGGGTAGATTAACAAATGTGTTATTAGGCGGAGGACCAAATTCATTTTCCATATCCTGATTACGTTTCACTAAACGTTTAATAGCTACTTCTTGCATAATGATCTCTTGAAGAGCTAAAAGTTTTCTTTTTACACTATTAAGGCGGTTTTCTTTTTCTTGAACAAGATATACACTGTTTTGTATTGATCCAGTTGGTAATCCTTTCCAGGTTATATCTTTTTTGTTCTTAGCAATTATATCTAAAGCCATTAATACATTCAAGGCATCATACACACGGCGTCTAATATTTTTTTGATCATATAAAAAGGTTGGACTATTGCTGTTGCCCACACATTCAGCCACTAATTCATCTGCTACTTCTTTGTACGTGGTAACCATTTTAGTCTTAACTTTATCACATACTCTTTTTGAGAAATGTCTTAAACCTTTGTTAGCTTTTATAGGCCGAACTTTAAATGGGCTTTTTTCATTAGTATATGAAGAACGAAATTCATTCGGAGTTAGCTGCATAGGCAAATAAGAAATCTTAGTAGAATCAAGAAGTTTTTTAGTAGTTTTGGTCATACGCCCTTCTAGTAAATCGTTTAAAATGTCTGTTCGTACGACAACATCAGAAGAGTTGACATCATTATGCAATTTACTTTTACTGGGTTCTTCATGTCTTATGTCTTCTATGAATTCTAAATCGCTACTACTAGATTGATCTAAATCATCACCACGGACAACAATGACCTCAGGATCTTCTTGATATTCACAATTTACTTCCATATCATCATAGCTTGAATCAGACATAGGTTCTTCTTTTATCTCTGATGAACTTTCATCAAAGAATTCTGGAGAAACAGTGATGATTTCAGTATTGTTTTCTTTTAAATCGCTCATTCTAATAATTTTTCTTATTGGCTTTTGCTGCTGTTTTTCAATAAGATCCTTGACTTCTGGTTTTCCGTGGCCACTTTTTACAATATTACGATTTCTAGTTGGTAAATGGACAACTTGAGAGTTAGCGCAAGGATCTTTTACTACATACTTCACTGTGCCCGACATGATGATATCAAGTTGATTTAATAAAAAATCTGTAAAAATTTTAAAATAATTATATAATATTTTTTGATATACCTCGGTAGTCTACAACATAATTTTTGATTTTGAGTTCTTATTGAGTCGCATAATAAATCATGGCAGAACACAGATCGAGTAAGGTTAGAATAAAATGTTAACAATCGGTCATGTTTGCAAAAAATTATTGAAATTCAATATTAGAATGAATCTGAGGTTCTCTGATAGAAAAAACTTGAGGTTGACAAAATCTATGGACTGCAGATGAATGACATAGGTAAGTGTGCCTTAATCATTTTGGAGGTTTCGCGGCTCTAAATAAGTTTTTTAGCCACGGGGGTGGTAACTCTAACCGTACGTGCCTTTACATCGTGAAAGTGATCTATATATAAATATAATGTGTAATAAGTACGTAGTATAACACGATGTGAGCGCTTATAAATATATGGGAGTGACTAAATTATCGAGGGAACGACTGGAAATCAGATTCAGATTTAGCGGCTCTGAACGTTAGGGGGATAGGGCCGTGCGGCGTGAAGATCGAATTTGAAAAAAAGCACGCGATAAGTCCATCCGGGACGATGTCCGGCACCGGTTTCGACGTACCTGGTTATGCTGAGACTGCTCGACCGCATAGCCCGGGCGTGAATTTACTTCGACCAGAGCCGTTGCGAATTGGGCCGGCGTTGATAGGTCAGGACTGTAGTCGGAACTATAGGGTCTAGGAATATTGACACGGAAGTGGAATAGGATATTCAGATCCCGGACCCGGACGGCGGCGAATAATACGAAATACGAATTACGAACGTGCAAACAAATTTCCTCGCATTTCATGGAACAGTAAAACATGTAACCATGACGGGCGCGGGCTGTTATCACAACGTAGTGCGAGGCCTTGCCGTTATCAAACCACTCATGACTGCGCCAGTCCCCGATGTTGTTGTTGTTGTTGTTGTTGTTTACGCCGCTCACCGCCAACCGTTGGACGGAGGAGTCGCACGCACGCACAGGCACCACCGGACACGATGACGGGGGGAGGGGGATCGGGCTACCAGTACGCCGCCTGCCACATAAAACCGAAACCCAAAATGGCCGACCGCTGTACGGTCACAACGACGCCGCAGTAGCCTTTTTCGTCGGAACATAACGCACCGTGAGCTTTGAACGCCGTCCGAACAGCACGCGAACCACAGAGCACGACGCACTTGGACAGTGGTGAGTACAGCCCGTTCGCGACCTCGTCCGCCGTTTTCCGGTCGCCGGCGTTATTTTTTGGTTGGTATGGGGACGGGAGGCCGTCGGCCAACACTGGGACGACAATGCTGTACGGGCAAATGTTTTTTCATATTGGCAACTTTGGTTCCGACCGTTACAGGTTGTCCATTTTTCGGCGGACACGGACGGACGTTATTTTTTCTCGCCCGCGCTACTATATTGCGCGTGTAAATGTGAATTTCATAATTTGTTCGGTGTCGCCCGACCACTCGAACTGCGAAGTGCGCGAAGCTCTTCCGGGCCGGTCGTCGCGATTCCGGACGGTTACCATTCCTGGCGGAGTGCCGACGCGACGCCGCTTAGACTCAACAATTTCATAGCCCGTTTTCAGTTTTTCGTTCTAGACGTCTTTACACTTTACAGTAACAATTACTGATTCCCACCGACGACTTGACGTGTTAGCCGGCCTCGGCTCGTCATGAAATCGGTGACGAACGTTACGCGTACCGTTCGCTGTAACGGCGGACGACGGAGATTTTTAGAAGAATGAGCAATTCGTTTTGCAGTTTTTGTCACTCGCCGAGCCGGTTTGTTGAGCTTTTGGTTGTTTTATTTTGCGATTCCTCCGTCGTCGTCACATCGATAAATTTGAAATAAATATTTTGTATTATATATACTATTGTTATTATTGTTAATGGCCAAAACGACGAAAAAAACACCGTTGTTATCGCGTATACTCTCATAGTTTTGTCAAAGACGGTTTCAGGTGTCTGACAGATTTATTACACCCAATCGGCGACATCATATTTATTTAGTATGATAAACCGTGAAAATGACATAATTTTTACTATTATTTATTGTTAGTGATTCATGTTTGCAGTGGTTAGATATATCCATAGATCCGATTTTTCCCTCCAAAAATATTTATCGGAAATCCGAATATATTTTTAATAATAATAATATTTTTTAGTTTTGCGTCTCTTGTGTATTACTCTCAAAAACCTTTAATCATAAGCGTGCGCAGAATTTCTGGCAGGGTAGTCATATACAGAATTACATAACGTTAAAACACACATATTACGTACATATAATATTCATATTCACACCTAATTTATAAAAACTAATTTGGATGGGGTAACCTTATTTAACAACATTTACTATAGTAATAATAATAATAATATTGAATATTGAAGGCGTCCGGGGGAGTTTGCAGAGTAGTTAAGTGCCTACCATGACTACCCCGTACCCACGCTTATGCCTTCAATAAAGGATTCGGCTGTAGGTATATAGATTTAGTCTATCCAAACAAAGTTCTAATAATTTTCTTGTTCGACTGCCAAGTATCAAAATTTTTAATATTGCTTACATTATATATTTTGTTATTTTTTAAATCAATTTATAATTTGTTTGAATTGTTATACTGTAGAAGCCGCTTATTAGAAACACTTTGGGACCAAAGTGAAATGTGTCAATTAACTGATTGTTTCTAATAAGCGATTTAAATGTCCTAATATACGGGCGATCCGTCCTGGTACATTTTGTTTCAATAACGCGATTGTATCAATAATCCGTGTTTCTAATAAGCGGCTTCTACTGTATATTATTATTGAACTTATATTGCAATTTATTGTCACATTACTAACCCGAGGTTTTCAATCCAGTATAATATTTATAATAATAAGAATTAAGTTGAGAGTTTATGTCATTTAGATTTTAAATAATTTAACCTACTACCTACATGGTACCAATCTCATTAGCCATGTATTTTTAATGATTGACTAATCAGAATAGTATAAAATTAGTTGGCGCAATCTTATTAGTTTAAGTTCATTAAATTGTTAACTTTAAAATTATTTATTTGTAGTAATCAACTGAATTTCTGAAATTTTTTTAGAAATTTTAGAAATTAGGAAGTTATCATGGCAACTGATCTAGAACTTGAAAGGTCTTCAACAGCGACATCAAATACATGCTTAATTTGTGATGGTAGCACAGGAGTGTCAGCTCGAAATGCCATATCTATATTTCAGCACCGTGTGTCATCTTCAGATCGTACTGTAGTTAAGGTAATTGATGGTGTCCTTGGTATAATACTCTCTTCAGAAGATGTACATTCCATTGTTGTGTGCCGTCGATGTTTTAAATCTTTGAATGAAGTGGATGAACTTGAAGATCGATTAGCTGACATTAAATTAGAGCTTACCTCTCAATATCAACGTACACTGAAGTAATATATTGAAAAAAAAATAATTTATATATTATGTATTTTAATAAACAATTTATTATTCTAGGAGTAAATCTGAAGGTTTAGATATACATACAATAGAAACTATTGATACTGAACTTGAAGTTGATACACCAAAACCAGTTAAAAAACGAGGACGGCGTCCTAAGATTAAGGAAGAATCTATTGATATACCTATTTCTAATGATGACATTTTACATGATGATATTGATATCAAAGAACTCGAAAAACAGCAAAAGTGTTCATCAGTAGATAATTTAATTGAAATGTTAGAAGATGAGTGTAAGGATAACAATCTGGTTTCAATTAATATTGATGAAGAGTGCTCTCAAAAATTGATCCAACCTGCAGATATCAAACAGGAATCTATTTTACATGCTCACATGGGAAATATTGATGAAGAAGATGATCTAGATGACAGCGCAATACTTGATGAAGATGATTCAGATTATGAAGGAATTGATGATTCCAAAAATGATGATGCTGAGTCTGGTAGTCCAAAAAAACCAAAAATGACTAAAAGTCCCCTAAAGAAAAAAACTCCTGAAATTCTCATACCGCAAATGGTAAGTTTGTATGGGTATATTTTTTTTTTATAGCAATTCTTGAAGATTAACTATTTATATTTTATTCTAATAGTTGGTTCATCATGATGGAGATGTTTACACTTGCCTGCTGTGTAGTGTAGATAATAAATTTACAGCAGACGCTAGAGGTATTGTGATTCATGCCAAAAATGTCCATCAGATTAAGTTATTTATTTGCGATATATGTGGGCAAGAGTTCCTTAAAAGGTAATATAGAAATTATACAGAACTACCTATCCTTTATGAGGGTTCAACACAATTTTAGGTATAACTAAAGAGACATTAAAAGGACAACTAAAGGACAACTAAAAAGACATTAGTCTTAAATAGGTGGATACCTATTAACAATAAAAAAATACAATTATTTTAATTTTTTTACAAAATTATAAAGTTCACATGTCATGTCCTGATGACTCGTGTACTTGCAAATAAATATTTGTTATTTGTATTACCTGAAAATAGGTTATAATTGGGCTGCCTTCTCAGGATTTTACTTATTTCTTGCATTACATAACTTTTGTTTTCACAACTCTTATCTCAAGTATTAAGTGTATTAGCTTATAGGCATGGTGTCTAGTCTACAGAGATGTTTTGGTGATGATATTTTTGTTTTTCAAAGAAGGCATTCTTAGTTACAAGTTAATAAATGGCCAATATACTTACCAAATAATCCTTGCTTACAATTAGTCATCAGAGTACTTTATTTGTAAATTACGTGATTATCGGAGCACTTGGCAAATATTTAAGTGGTGAGATAGTTTATAGCTTTATAGTTGAGTAAAAATATTGAAAATGTATAAAATCCCTTTTGTATGTCATAACAACAAAAAAACTTCTTTCATGAAAAAAAAGAGTTAGTTTGAACGACTAATTAGCTATCTTTAAAGCAGAACAAGTATTTGGTCAAAGACTATCGTAGTGATAATAATACATATATTGCAGTGATCAGATTTTCTTTCACTCCATCGTTTTTGTGACATAGTTTATTTTGTTATTAACATTAATTTCTAAAAGTTTTCTTTACTATTACACTTCAAACTATAGTCTATAAAAAGTTATTATAAAAAGTTGTTAGGTTAGGTTTTTTTTTTATTAATATTAAAAAAATAGAAACATTTACAATCTGTATTCAAAATAATAATTTTTTATTTTTGTTTATTTATTTAATTAGACTAGCTAAGTAAGTAAATCTTGAGACCAATTTCGTTTAGGGCAACGAGGACAGATTAGATGTGAGCATGGGTATAGTCTAGTGCAGATATTAAGTTCATTGTGTAATGTGAGGTTACTAACATACTATAGAACTTTTGTTATTAGCCTTAAATTAATTGACTGAAATTATTGAAATATATTTAGGTTTGATATTTTGGCAGAGCCCCATAGTTAGATACCATATATTGTCATGGCCAGGCGAATAATTTGTTTGCATATGAGTAGTTTGTTTTCAAGTGAAATATTTGACCTTAGAAGATGCCAATTTATGTAGTTTGAGGTTTAAGGGTTTTCTTCTGATTTTCATGTGTGTTGTCTAGGTTAGCCTTTTGTAGAGATAAACACTTAAATATTTGATGAGTCTTCCTTTGGAATTATTTTTTCTTTTAAGAACTTAGAACACTGAAGGACTGTTGTTGAGGCAAGGACTAAAGGTGATGTGGATTGATTTGTTCTCATTTATATTTATTCTCCATGGTTTAAACAAGGTTTTTTTGTAGCTATGTTTATATTTAGGTTAGTGGAAATAACACCTGTATCAGCTAGTGTTGTTAGAACGGGGAATATCGATAGTGAAAATATTGTATAGTTTAGGGTCAACAATATTCTGCCTTGAGGTACACTTTCTTTAATGGGATGGACTTTGGTTAGGTATAAAAGTTTGTTTCTAGCTAATCTAATATTTTGCATGCTTTGTTCTAGACCTGAACTGATGAAACATCTAGAACATCATGCAAATAGTGAAGATGGTAACTTTGTTTGTGACATTTGCAGTAGAGTGTTTACCAATGTGCGTATGTTCAGGGTACATAAAAAAATGCATATGCCACAATCTAAAAATCATACTTGTGAAACTTGTGGCCGACAATTTGCGTAAGTAATGTTTATTGATCATATTTATTTCTAACAATTGGTGTCAAAATTAATTATTCTAAAGGTCACGGAACACATTAGAAGAACACAATAATACACATACAGGTGTGCGTCCATATCGTTGTGAAATTTGTGGTAAAGATTTTACTTCCAAGTATACATTTAAAGCACATGAAAAGGTACATACCAATCGTGAACGAAACTTTACTTGTATTAACTGTGGTAAAGCTTTTCTTACTGAGCAAAATCTGATACATCATGAACGAACACATTCAGGACTTAAAAATTATGTATGCCAAAAATGTGGTAAGTGTACAATTAAGTATATATTTTCGGTACTTGTATAGTATGCTACCTACCTCTACTTCGTTAGTGTAGTATGCTAGCTACCGCAAAAAGCTTCCTACCTACTAAAATAGTGTATGGTCGTTCACCATTTTTACATACTGATTAATAACAATTTGTTTAACTAAAATTAACTTAATATATTGTTTATCATTATCATTGTCAAATATTTTAAAGCGTTATATTATATTGTTATACTGTGTTTACGTCATCCCAGAAAACTTCAAACAAATTGTTGTATCGTGTTTTAATAAACCGACCTCCTACCACCATTACTCTTTTAGTTGACTGTCTAATAAATATGTTGCTTGATACACCGAGGTGAAGGGATACAGCACAGACTAAAATAATTTAATTTCTAAAAGTAAATTATTATGCATTTTGATTGATATTTACCAGTAATAACTATTTATCTATTATAGTATTGTATAACGACTATAATATTATGTTGTTTATCTTAATAATTCAAGTCTTAATTTTCTCCTTAATAATATTAAATAAAAATATAACATAAATAAGAGTAGGTAGGACAGGTAGGTATGTCATATTTTCCATAGGTAGCATATTGCATTTGTGCAGTTTTTGGGTAGGCAGCATACTACACGAGGCCATATTTTCTTTTTACACATAAATAAAACTTATCAAAAAATAATTGTTATCCATTTTAAACATTTCTTAGGTATAAACTACTAATTACCCAATATGTACAAATTATATTTATTGTTATAAATTTGTATCTTCTCAAATGCTTTCATATAATATTCATTCTTATCCCTTTTTCAGATAATCGAATAACTTTTTTTTTTTAGATTGTTAATTAATTTTGCTTTATTAATATATTATTAGGAGACGACGGACTAAGGCATCGGTTGTGACGCACACCGGCGCTGGTTCAAACCTCAGTTCACGAGCGGCATTTTTCTTCGGGCAAGTAAGGTGTCCGGAGAGAAGTGCCACCATCCCCCACCTGGGCATGGCTGATACCCACGGGTGCCCACTAGAAAATCTGCCAAAACTACACACACGTGTTTACAAACCAACAGGGGGGCTATTCACAAACTCATACGAAGAAGATTGGTATACGAAAAAAGTTGTTTCCACATGAGTTTTCACATGATCCCAAAAAACGGTATTCTGAAACCTTTTTCGTATACGGATACAATTATGTCATGTGAAAGATATTCACACGATTGATTCGGATGGGTTTCTGTATGTGAAAATTGATTTCCGTATGTGGATACATGTTGTTCTACCGGTTATGGATTTAGATTATGGTTTAAACATTATATTATATTGTATTATTAGCATATAATATCATCGGCCTATTAACAAAACCAAATTTAAATAAGATACTATACAATAAAATTAGAAATAGGTAATAAGTTAATAGATATTATATTATTATTTAATAAGTTTAAACATCGGAAGACGACAGTAGAAAAAGAATATCGTAAATTAAAAATGCTCGTAACCCACTTAAAAACTGAATTATCATAAAAAAACCAACGTACCAACGCAGATAATGTTCTTACCATCAAGTTTCATAATAAGTCGATTCAAACTAACGGAGATAAAAGTTTTCTGCTGAGCGTAAATTTGCTATGTTACGCACAGGTAAAACGGAGACAACAAATACCAGTGTCACGTCCTCTTAATTTAATGGTATTTTCCAAAAAAATTCGCCGACATTTCCTTTGGAAGTTAAAATTAATTTTCTCCAAAATCATGTTTTTGAGTTTAAATTTTTAAAATACTAAAAAATTAAATTTTTGTGATATGTTAGTATTTATATGGTCAACATTTTGATTTTTGGTGAAAGCTAAATTTACCTATCATACTTACTTTTTATGTTATAGTAACCTAATAACTCCCGTAAAACAGAATTATAAAGTTATTTAAAACATTTTCATATTAAAGTAATGTGGGTAGGTATGCGTAAAAAACGTAAACTTCAAAAACCCATAACTTCGGAACTAAGTCCGACCGACAAATTATGTTTCCAACATCGTTATTAACACGTTGAAATACATAGGTTTTCAACAAAAAAATAATGTGCGAAGCGAAACTACATTTGTTTCAAAAACTATAAATAGGTACAGTGGGTACAATTATATATTGTAAACTATTAAAACAAATGTATAGTCAGTTATAAAATACCTACCTATTATTTATGTATTATACGATAAGTGTAGAACTAGGTATATGAAAAATAGATATTTGGAAATTATACCTAAGTATTTTAAATTTAAATTAAAGAGTTTAATAGTTAACTTACACGGCGCCAAGACTTCCAGTCCTTTATAGGGCCCGGAATTGTATTTAATATGGCTGATAGTTCTTCCCACTGCTGCCTTGTTATGATTTGGGTAAAAGTTGACGAATGTTTCCCCTTTGACAATTCGTCATGACTTTTTAAAAAGTCTATCATTGCAGCCTTTTGGTCGTTTGTCACCGATTTACTTTTATTCCTTTTTTCGTTGGACATTTTATTTTATAAAATTATAAGAAGCATTGAAAAAAAAAAACAATTAAAACAGTTTTATTCTGAGTACTTATTTTTGTTTAATAATTATTAATATGCGCGAAATAATATATCAGCTGTTATAAATTCAACATAAATATAATAGTATAATAGTATCAATACAAATATAGAATAGTATTCTATTCCATGATAAAAATAATATTTTGCGACATTGCCACTGTTCATCGTGTGAATATCTTTCCGATACGGATCATTTGGGAACGCGGATTCATATACGAATATAAATGTTTTCAGAATATTAATTTTTGTTCGTATACGAAAGTGAATTGTGTGAATCGTTCGTATATGAATCTTATTCGTATGAGTTTGCGAATAGCCCCCCAGTACCCTCCCCTACAAACAAACAAAAAACAAAACAGCTAATGGCCATAGTTGCCGGGCTTAATGATCAATGGAAAAAAAAAAAAAATAACATATTTTTACTGAACACTCATTATATTATTTTATTTTGCTTCATGTTTTAATTTTGATTATAACTATTATTATTTATTAATTTTAGGTAAAGCTTTTGGCACTGCACGCAATTTAGAAGTGCATTATGTTGTACACACAGGTTATAAACCGTTTATTTGTCGTATGTGTGGCAAAGCGTTTGCTAGGAAAGCTGAGATTAGGGATCATGAGCGTATTCACACCGGAGAAAAACCATACCAATGTGAATTCTGTGGAGCAACATTCAGGTATAATTTGTAAATTATGATATGTTTTATTTTATCAAATATTAGACATTATATTCAAATTTTATTATTTACACATCTAGCCAAAGAAGCAATTTGCAATCTCATAAACGAGCTACCCACTATGATGATAAGCGTTATAAATGTACAGATTGTGGTAAAGGTTTTAAGAGGCGTCGCTTATTAGACTACCATATGAAGGCAGCACACACTGGAGAAAGACCATTCAAGTGCGATGTCTGCCAAGCATCATTTATTTACCCAGAACATTTTAAAAAACATGCACGTATTCATACTGGAGAAAAACCTTATTTATGTGAAGTAAGACGAGAGTAAAAATATTTCTTTTAAAATTATGATATTGATGTTTTATTATTAAATTTTTTAAATTAAGGTTTGTGGTAAAGCATTCAACAGTAGAGATAATAGAAATGCTCATCGTTTTGTACATAGCGACAAAAAGCCCTACGAATGTTTAGTTTGTGGTGCTGGATTTATGCGTAAACCATTACTTTACAATCATATGACTCAAGCCGGTCATTTGAATGATACTATTGTTGTTAATCAACCACGGCTAGCATCTAGTCCAGTAACCATACAAGAAATTCAAGAAGACATTCAAATGCCAGTTACCGATACTGAAATGGAATTGGCCATGGTTGTTGATTCTGAAGGAAACCAAACAGAATTAGTTAGTATTCAAATTAAACTGATTAGATTAAATTGCAATAATTAATTTAATGTATCAAAAATAACAATTTAGCGTGACATGACTGAAGAAGAAAGAAAATTGTTTGCTGGAGAATTAAAAGAGCACATACTTTTGCCTGGCAAACAAGAAGACCTCGGAAATGATTTAAATTCCGTTGAGCAAATACTTGTTGATAATAAATATCAAGTAATTTACCATTTTAGATTCAATGCTTTTGTTCTTTTTATAATTATCCCATATTATAGATCCAATACACAACGACTGACCAACATGGTGATGTTCATACAATGTTGAACATGGATCATCATGGAGATGACGGGGATGTGGATGTTGGACACATGGAGACTGTTACTGTCAGTGTTGGTGGTCAAGAACATCGTCAATTGATAGTGCCAGCCACTCGTCATATAACATTGAATGAAAGTGATGCTGCAGCATTTGCTGAACATGCTACTATAAATGGTGAAAACGTGCAAATAGTGCAGATACAAATACAGGATGATGACGGAGAAGACCAAAAACATTGGTTCAATATTATTCAACCACAGCAAGGATAACAAAAAAATTTCTAAAAACTATACAATTTTAATTTTTTAGTACTTATTTTAAGTATGTAATATAAAAATATATATATTTATATAATGATGACTGAAAACTAATTTTTCAAGTCTTAATATTTATCTTCATTTTAACTAAGTTTTAGCATATGCAATATAATGATTTTTATTTTATGTTCATATTATTTACATTAAATACATTTTCGGTATTTATGAATTTAACTTGTTGATCATTATATACAGGGATTATAGTTGGTTGACTTTAAGTTCATTTTAGAATATTGTGTTATTTTAAGATGAACTTGACTTGCTGTTGCACTTAAAATTAACTTGTGATATAACCTACTATATTTTCCTTATTTTTAATTTTAATACAACTTAAATGATTTAGAAGTAAAGTTATTTTGTTCAATTTTATACTAATAAATGTCAGAAATATTTTTTATTTATTTATAATTTATAATATCTATTCTTTTTTTATTAGCACCTGCAATTGTTGTATGTCTAACATTGACTGTACATTACTAGGAAAAAAAATTTAATTAAATTTTGTTTTAATTTAAATAAAAGTATAAAACTTCAATATATTATATACTTGATTGTTGATATAGTATTTTACATGCTATCAAAGTTGTAATTGCTTGAATAATAAAAACATAGGGATTATTCATGTTTTTTTACGTTTTATTGAAAATATATGCATTATTTTGAAAAATGATCCTTATTTTTATAGCTTGTACACAGTTCCACACTTATGCATGTGTATATTTCATAACCTTTGTCCATTTAACATTTTTAAGAATTAAATTTAAGTATAATGTACTGTATAAAAATATTGCCCAAACTCGTATTATGACACAAATTTATATTATACTACCCACTTACTACTTAGCTGTGGTTTGAATGATTATTGAAAAACATGCAAACTCTTAATACGTAGTAACATCATAGGCGTAAATAGGGGGAGGCTTAGCCGCCCTCCCCCCCTAGAATTTCTATAGCCATCCCAAAAACTTGTGATTTCACTACATTCTATAATTTAAAAGCATCATAAGAATATCAAGTAATAAGTATAGGCCTGAGCAACAGCCCCCCCCCCCCCCCAAATTCCAAACACTATTTATGCCTATGAGTAACGTCCCACAGATTTCTATATAGTGTAGTATAAAAGACTGTAACATCCCTAGACCTAAATTTATAATTTATTATCTGATCAACATATACAATTTTAAGAAATTATGTTTAGGTCGAGCCACAGATTAAGATATATAATGTCCTATGGATCTAGTTGTAGAGTGTTGACATTATGGCCCAATTTAAAGGAGCAAACAATTGATAGGTCCTTGTTAGTTGTTTCTTATCAAAAAAGTAATTACTTGTTTATAATAGGTATTAATAAAAATCATTATTCATTGTATTATTGTGTAACCAATATTCAAAAAAGTTGGCAAGTGGGTGTCGCTCTGCTGTACAGTAGGTTACAAGTGGGTCGCTGTAATGGATGGTTTTAAAATTTAATTCAATGATATAATATCATCATTCATTATTGTATAAGAAAGAGCGAAGACGGTCAGTCAGCCTATGAAAGTATATTACCAAGTATATTTGATGCCATATTATTGTGAATAAAGTAATTTATATTATATAACTTATTTACGTGGAATGTTGTTTAACATTTTCAATCTTTAGCTATAAAAGTTGAACATTTTTAACTACAAAATAATTATTAAATTTTAAATTTGATAAATTTTGTCAAATTTTGAACTTAAAATGCTTATAAAAAAAATGTGTGCCAATTTATTTTTATATTTTTAAACTGCTATTGTATATAACAATATATCAGGAGCCTTGTATTAAATTTTCACGCTTTTTTACAAAACAAATAAAATTTATTGATATTTATAGAAAAAAAATTAAAACTGACCATGTCCTTAAACTGCTTAAACTGAGTCAAAATATTTTTAAAATGTCATCGTATATATAAAATGAAAATATAAACATTCAGTAAAATGTTCATGAATTTACAGTTATTTGTTTTTGAATTATAACAAAATAACAAAATTGCTACATGAGAAATCGAGTGAATATCCAATCTTGTAAAAATATGAACTTCAAACGCTCATAAAAATTTAATATGATTTGCTTGCAGACATTTTTTGTTGATAAACTAGACAAACTTATAAGTAATCTTGTATTATATTTTCAAATCTTACAGATTTATAAAGAAACATTTTTATGAATTCTCAATTCAAAATAATTTGCTAATTTTTCCGTATTTTGTCAAGATTTAAACTTTAAATGATTATAAAAAAAAACTGTGACTAAGGTATTTTAATATTTTTTGAAATTTCATTGCAACAATATAGTAGGAGCTTTGTATTAAATTGTCAAGCTTTTTTACCAAACAAATAAAGTTTTATTGACATTCATAGAAGAAATACCTGAAAAAGTTGGAAACTGAGTTTATCCGTAGCCAATAGCCTTGTTGCCGAGGGCTATGTTTATAATAAGAAAAAAATAAAATTATAAAAATTTCGGAGGGATTGATCCATTGCTATGCGCCCATGCCACCATATCCCCACGGCCCACCACCACTTCGACCACTGCCTATTAAACGACAGATACGTACATGCTGGCTACGACCATAGGCATATTAATAAATTATTTATAATATGTCTATGGCTACAACCTACTGCTGCACTACTTCCTAACATGACAAAATAATAAGTTATTTTGTCAGGCTTCCTAATATTATTTAAATATTGAATTATATTTATATTAAATTTAAATATATATTTTAATCTATTGTATTTCAGTTTACACACCGAACAAAATACATCGATAGGCAACTACTGCGAAAATCGAACAGAACGATAATTCGTTGTATGAGAAAATCGCGTGGGAACGACTATTATCTAAACGCCGTGGTTACGGAGGTTCGTTATAATATTTTGTTTCCCACTCCCACTATGATATTGTTTATTGTTCAGTGGTGCTACTACTGCGAAAGCCTCGTGACTTGTAAATATCGTAACGTTAAGTGATAACGATAAGTGATTTACCATTTACCAATTTTGTTTTGTAACCGCGCGGCGCACGTTATATTTGATGTCCAGCATTTGAGTCGTTAATCGTAATATAATTTCTAGTCGTTGAACTGTAATATTATATAATATATTTCACAGCGATTTAGTTGGATCTATATTACATCATGTCAAATGGGAATGAAGAAAAGTTTGATTCAATGCTTCTGGCATTGGCTCAGCAGCACGAGAAAGGAGTAGAACAAGTAATTAGAAAAATATTATATAACTCATGATTAGTTAGGTTGCTTACATTAGAAACTTCTTTTTTATTTATTGGGCCGTTTTTTTTTTGTGAAGAAAAACAAATATATTTTCAACAATAAATAGTTTTGTTAAAGTTGTCAAATTTGATAGTATTTTTTATTTTTAAAAATAGTTACTATTTTTGTTTGATTAAAAATTAGGTATGTAATTATGTGATGTATTATCTATTCCTTTTCGTAAGCATTTGTGATGATAACATTTCTTTACTTTCATTTATATTTTTATTTCATTACTTATTTACTTACTTATAACATTATTTTATTGATTTTTCTATTGTTAATTCAATAGGTACTGATGTTGCTATAGTAACATATTTAATATAATATAGTGAATCTCTAAATTTCAGACACTAGCTTAATCATAGGGTTCAAGTTAGTAGTTGGTTCCCAAGACAACGTCTGCTATTGAGAGGTGTGTGTTAGGAAATGTTTCACTGTAATAAATAATTGATAAAAAAAATGAACATAACCAAATTATACTACTAACAATAAGTAGTGTAATATTTGTATTAATGAAAAATAAAAATTAAGTATGAAATTATAAAGGAAATATTATGAACTTGAGGCCAGTGGTGTGACAAACTCAAATTTTGTCAGTCAAACATTTTTTTCCAATTCACCTGTGTCAGTCTGCATTTACCAGTTGGCCATTATATATAAACACCTTTGTGTTTATCTCTCTCTTAAAAATTGTTACTTACATATTATTATACTGACATAATACAAACAGTGATGAGGTGGAAATAAGTAATTACTACTCGCAGAAACCATAGCTAAAAGTTATTTGACAAATAATACTACATCATAATATAATTTAATTTTCTATTTCGTTATAATTAGAGATTGGATTTGAAAAAAAATTCCGTTTTATATGTTATTTAGAATTAAAACGTTACACAATTTTTTAGTGGTGGGAATTTCAACTCACTTAGATGATTCAACTCATACAACTCAACTCACTTAAATGAGTTGAATCATCAAATCAACTCTCAACTCTTTAACAATTCTCAATTCATATATGGTTACCAAATTCCTCCGAGGCCCTAAATCATATTGATGATTGATTCACAGATCACAGCTCTCAACTCTCAAGCGTGTTTGAAATTTTGAATAAATCTCAAAGTTTTGAATATCTAATTGATAATTCATAATAAATAATTAATAAGACAATATATATAAATATATATAGTGAATACGTACATATTACATATTATACAGTTAAATATACTATTATATTAATATAGTATAGGTACCTACTGATGATCCACTTAAGTGTATACCTACTCGTTATTTCGAAACTTTCAAGTCTTTTGAAGTATTGTATTACATTATTTGCTGTCATCTCAAAACAAAATAAAAAAAATGATTTTTCACATTTTTTATAGTTATAATTTTGATAGTTAAAGTAAAAAAAAATTATAATAAAACATACTAAATAGTAAAAAATTAAATTTTTTATGTTGTTTTGAGATGGCATCAAATAATGTAATACAATATTTTCAAAAGACTTGTTACCATTAAACTATTACGGTTAACCAAGTAAGTGGTTAAGTAACCCGTATGAGTATTGAGTTGAATCATCATGAGTTGAAATTCCCAATGACAGATGACAGTGGTTACCGAGTCATGTGAATTGTGAGTTGCTGATTCGGTTCACACTGATTCAACTGATTCAATTCTTCAAATCAAACAACTCATGAACTACACACCTATACAATTTTTGTGTTTATCGTTATTTAGAATTAAATCATTATCTAAGTTTTGAGCTTTTGTTATACAGAATTAAAATGTCATCCAATATTTGTGTTTTTTGTTATACAGAATTAAAACGTTA
This sequence comes from Acyrthosiphon pisum, assembly GCF_005508785.2. Classification (NCBI taxonomy): domain Eukaryota; kingdom Metazoa; phylum Arthropoda; class Insecta; order Hemiptera; family Aphididae; genus Acyrthosiphon; species Acyrthosiphon pisum. The sequence goes on from NC_042494.1 coordinate 7,819,643, forward strand.
TAGAAGTTTTTGCTCTATAATTTCATCAAAATAATCTTGTATATGCAAAAATATTCTTTTTCATAAAAACAAGCTGAACCCGGGCACTTAGTTGCCTATTAAATGTACCATCTCTATATGACTCAAACCAGTGGCGTATATACAAATTATATTCACTATGGGCCGATTTATCAGTTATCACTAGACAAGCATAGCACGACTAACATGGCCATAATTATACATTTTTTAGGGTGGTTATAGTTATGACATTTAAATATATACAGTACAAATATAAATTGCGCAATTTAATTTTATAATTCCTATGTAAAATTAATTTTTTGGTTCTTTTTTTAAAAATAATGACAGTGTCATTTATATATTTTGATGTTATCTTATTATGAATTTAACATCAAAGTCAATAAGTCATCAAAGCAAGTACTGACAATATAACATTTCCTTGTTGATTCCTCAAAAACGGTTTTAATCAACCGGCTAACTTAATCATGGTGAAAAACTGTAAACAGTGCAAATATACATGCAATGGTTTGATTGAACCTGCAATTTCACTATGGGCCCTGGCCTAGGGGGCCACCCCCCTAAATACGCCACTGACTCAAACTTTGTTCAATTTGTTATTTAATATTCGGTGTACGGTGTTAAAATTAATCTTAACTTTTCCAATGCCTGGAATAAAAATTCTGATTCGCAGTAGTATATTATCAGGTAGGCAATCTACCTGTGGTAGATCGCGGACCCCTAGTTTGTACTTAAGTGTATGATTTACTCTAAAGTATCAAAGTTATATAATCAATTAATATAAAATCCTAACCTAACCTGTTGCGTCACTGTTGTATTTTTGACATCCAGATTTCCTACTTTTTCGGTGGATTCTTCTAAAATTTTGTTTCATAATAACTTTCTCCTTGATATACTCTTTCGTTTTAAAAAAATTAAGAAATCTGAGTTGACTCTGTACAAAGATTTTCATTTCACATTTATATAGTTAGAAGATATTGACAAAAAATAATAATACAAATCAACAAAGTTGCTTGTAACCAATAGCAAGCAATATACAATACACTATTATTATTTTATTCCGCAACTTGTTGTTTTGGCCATGTCGCCAGGTGTGCACTTAAGAGGCCATAATTCCAGAACCACTTATTGCACAGCGTACAAACTTTACAGAAACCATCTACTTATCAATCTTAATATGCCCTGAAATTATTATCGAAATCGGTTTGGTGGATCTTGAATTATAAAATTTATTCAAAATGTACACTTATTTTTATATATACAGATTTATTAAATACTGATCAAACAAATAAAAGTTGCATTTTTTTATTTTGTTTTAGCTTTTGGATACATTTTTCAGTTTTTTGGGTCGTAAAACTGATTTTTTTATTGGAAGTCCTGATGAAAAAGCTTCCGAACAAGTATTTAATTAAACTAGCATAATTACATATAAAATTAATATCCACCTTTATGTATACTATGTTAATATTTTAGATGTTAATGTCAGTATTTAAAAAACATCGTGATATTGCTCTGAATGAAAAACGTGCAATAGACGAAAAACGTAAGTTGGAAGCATTAAAAAGATTACAAAAGTCACAAAAGGAGAAAGAATTAGAGACTAAGCCAAAACTAAAAGAATTAACCGATGAAGAAGCTGAGCAACTCCAAAAAGAGATAGATTTGGTAAGAAATGTTAAAAAATTCATATATACCTTTTTTTATTAATTTTATAATTTTTTTTTTTTTAAACTTCGTAAGGTACCAGACCTATTTTGTTTACTTGCGACAATAATTACCAGAATTATTATTTAAATAATTATTAAATTAGTTTTAATTTACATAATTTTATATTATTTGTATTTTATATGCTATCAGACAACAGAGATCTACTCTTACACCAATTGCTTCCAACGTACACTATTAAACACAAACAATAATTAAAATATAACACTTTATTACTGTCTTATCTAACAGTGTCATTTGATGTGTCATACATCAAGTTATCACCCTTTAAGGGTCACATTTGTCTATAATAATAATAATAACACACATATATATAATATATATATATACCAAATCAACAAACAGATAATAAATAATAATATAATATATAAAAAATAGTAAAACGACTTGCAACTCTCCTATAAGCATAGCATGTTATGGGGAGTTAAAAATTGAGTTGTGATATATCTAAATAGATTTACATTTAATTAATAACTATAAATATACAAGAGTAAAATCGACATTATTTAAGAATGACGTAAGTGAATTATGGAAAATATATTAATTCATTTTTAGAATTCTTCACAGTTAAACTGCAACAAATAAAGAGCTTTTTACTCCAAATTGTTTAAAAAGGACGAGAACACTAATATTTATATTTTCTTTGTAACATGTACTAATGTACTATAGTTATGAGTGACATGGTTAATATTGACGGTAGAAAGGAAAAACGGGGTAAGCGACATTTTATACATTTTACAGGAGAGCCAAACAACCATTTTTTCTGCTTTTTTTTAAACTTTTAAAGCCGTTTAAAATAATTTCATTGAATTTTCACCTAAACAATTTTTAGATAATTATATTCTAAATAAGTTGATAACATAATAAATTAAGAATTGTTATTTTTTAACCTGTAATGTTAATTTATATACTTTTTTGGTGCTTACATCTAACATTATTGGTAGTATGTCGCTTACGCTTTTTGGTGCTTACGCCTTATTCTTGTTATTAACCTGAATTTTGATGGTTACAACCAGTATAATAATAATAATATTATTATAATTTTATTCTACTCTGTTTGTTTAAAAATGAACAAAACAAAATTTATAGATATTATCAGTAATTATAATAACCAACAATTAATTAAAACCCATAAAAAATATTTTTAAATTATATTTTAAATTATTTTAAACAGCTATGTTTGTTATGCTCAAAAATATTGTTTTGTCGCTTAAGCCTGTTATTTGGTGGTTACTCTTTAATTTGATCGATGGCGTTTACGCCTTGCAACTATCGATTATTTTACTATCGAATATAATTTTGTCAATAATCTTATAATCTCGATAATCAGGTGAGCACAATCGATGCAGAATTATGTCGTTTACGCCTTAATTAAAAAAAAAACCAATTTTGTCAAGAACCTCGTTTACGCCCTTTTTCCTTTCCACCGTCGATATTATTATGTAACTTATAAAATGTAATCATAACATTTTTATGATATACATTTTTAATACTAAGTAAATTCAACGAGTCATGTACACAAAATTATTCCTTATAATTTTGGGTATATTAAAAATAAATTAAATTACACTTGTTAATGTACTTCTTAAAGAAATAACATGATAATTATATGCTTGTCCCCAATAAATAATACCATAATTAATTACTGATTGAACTTAAGAAAAATATAACATTTGTTTCATATTAATATTAATAATATTACTCACATCGTGAAAAATATAAAAAAATATACGTGCAATATTTGTTAAATTATCAATGTGGTAATTCCATTTTAAATTACTGTCTAAGGTAAAGCCTAGTTATTTAAAACAATTAGAATTTTCTAGAAAGACACAATTAAATGGATGCACACATATTTTAACATCATAGTAGATTAACTCAGAGTTAATATTAAAGTAAATACATTTTGATTAAATTAGATTTAATCCCAAAAATGATTATCAAATGAATCTTTAATTTCTTTTACAACATTAAATAATATAATATTATTAAATAGAAAACATTAAATAGTTCTTATAATCAGATTCACAAATTGGCTATTTTGAATTTATTCAAAAAAATTTAAATCAAATTTTTCATTTTTCATTTTTTGGTATTAAAAAATAAAAATAATTTTTTTTTTTATTACATGTGTAGCGCAAGTGGCTTTAAATTATATATCAAAGAAAAACAATTTTAAATATTGATTAAAACAAAAGTTGTTCCATAAGCCAGTTCTATCTGTTACACCCTGTATATATATTTACCAACCATTACATTCTAAAATGTTTCAGGATGTGATATAATAAAGCTTTGGATTTTGATATCTATTATCTGTTTTATTGCAGTTATTGTAATTTAATCAATTTGTGGTTTTAAATGATTATATTATTATTTATTCATCTCTTAAATGTTGTAAATGGTTTTGAAATTTAATTTATATGTTTATAGAAACGGTCTCTTAAAACCATAATAAATTGTCGTGGTTGCCATTTAAAAAATCACTTATATAGTTATATAAAGTATGTAAAACTCGATGAAAGAAACACATGCACAATTATTTATATATTTTAATTTACAAAATAAATGAACATTGACAAATGACAAACGTAATTGTATGAAATTATCTTTATGGTTTTTTTTTTTTTTTTGATTAATTGAACTAAGTTATGGTTTTATGTTAAAATGAGCAAGAGATTTTTTAAAACATAATCATCAAACAAAAACACAGCATTTTGAATGTTTTCAAAAGTTGTACTTGTTTATTATTGATAAATTGTCTTTGTTTAATTTTAGTTGATCAGTTAATATTTTTTGAATACATCATAATAATGTCTATCACCATATTTTATTTGTGTTATTGTGTTTCACAAAAAATTGTCAAATGGGTATTAAGAGGATGTAATACCCGTGTGCGTTGTCTCTGTCTTACAAGTGCGTAACATAGCAAATTTTACACTCAGCAGAGCGCGTGTACTGTATTTTAAAATTGTAAATTGTTTGTACATCATGTTTTTAAATTTAATAATATATATTATATTGACGCCCCCAACGAAGAAGGACGTAACTCACTTTTTATCATTTTTCAGTTAATCCACTTATCTAGTTACGTTTTTTTTTCTTGTTTTCCCACTAAAACAGCAGTAACTATTCTTTCTAGGAGATTATAAAAGTCAAATAGTTTATAAACTCCCAATATTATCTTTCCGCCGAAAACAGACGTATCTTTAGTTACGTTCTTTTAAAAAATTATCATTTCCCGCGAAAGGAGGCGTAACTCAGTTTCTATAAAGATCCTGAGTATATTCCCTTAGAAAATGTAATACCAGCCGATAATAATCCAACAAAAAGTTTACCACTCACTGTAAGTTATACAATAGGTATATAAATATTTTAGCTTTAACCATAGTAATTACATAATTGTTTTATGGTTTTAAATAGGGAAATAGCATACCTAAAAAAAAACGCAAACCAACTGCAATAAAACGGGATCTTGTAAGAAAACGTTTAAAACATACTACTGATTGGATTGATGTTAAATCTAAATGTCAATTAAACAAAGGAGAGGAACATCTCAACAGAAAGGGACAAAATAGAGATGCAAAGAAAATGGGCCCACCATGTTCTGAAAAATGTAGAATGAAATGTTTTAACAAACTTAGCAGTACTGATCGTAAAACTATTTTTGAATTGTACTGGGGAATAGGTGATTATGACAAACAACGTGAGTTCATAGCTAGGTATGTAAGAATAGTTCAGAAAAAACAATTAATGGTAAGTCTATCTCAGTCACGTAGAAATGTATCCAGGAAATATTTTATACCTGTACAAAACGAGGAAATCCAAGTGTGTCAAAAAATGTTTTTGCAAACATTTGCTATTTCTGATAAAGTAATAAGCAACATTTTCAAAAAAATAAAAACTTCACCAGTTATACCTGCAGATCAAAGAGGCAAATATTCTTATCGTCCTCATGCTATTAAAGACAATGTTAAAAGTTACGTAAGACAGCACATTGAAAGTTTTCCTGTTATTGATTCCCACTATATTAGATCTGAATCTACCAGAAAATATCTTGAAAATGGCCTTTCCATTTCTAAAATGCATAGACTCTATTTAGAATGGATTAAAGAGAAACCTATGACATCAACACAAGATAATTGTAGTAACATCATAAATGTAACACTTAGACAGTATACTGACATATTCAACAATGAATTCAATTTGTCATTTTTTAAACCTAAAAAATAATGATATCATACAAAATTTCTTTTATTTTAAATATAAAATATGATTACAACGATACAGATTTTGTTACCGTTGACCTAATTTTGTCGAGAAACAAGGGAAGACACCAAAAAACGAACTATCCCAATAAAAGCTTATGAAAGAAAAATTCCAATTGATAATCTTAAAAAAAAAGATCTTGTATCTCTGTGTGATAAAGGACTAATCCCTTCCATGTACCACATTTTTTATAAATCTTTATAAGCTATATTAAAATTAGGTCTATATTATTTTTTTCTTATTAATAAACTGTTTAATGATAACAATAATTATGCAATTTATAATATTCACTTTTTTAAATTACCTTTGTTAAAATATATTTTACTATTCAAATTAATCCATATTTTATTCATCATTTTGGTGTTGATTTTGTATTCAACCTTAAGTTTTAAATATTTTAATGTACCACATTTTTTTTAAATATGTATAAACTATAATAAAAACTTATAGAATTATTGAGTTATTTTTTTTTATTGATTTCATATTGAAATTTAGAATATTATGCATTACAAAAACTTGAGTTAGTCTAAAATAATATTATTATACAATAATTTTTCCTTCCTTAGTAATAATTTTTTCCCGTCGAAAAAAGACGTAACTCGAGTTACGTTTTATTAAATTAATATTTTTCCGTCGTAACTTAGATAGAATGGCCTAATTATAACTTTAGCTTAATTACAGAAAGATATTTAAAAAAAACAATTGCGATTTACCATCTAACACGAAAAAATATAAATATTAAAAAAAAGTAAACATTAAAAAGTTGAAATCCAGAATAAGAATTGAATTTAGAAAACTTTAAATTGCTCTCCTGAAAAATGATAAAAAGTGAGTTACGTCCTTCTTCGTTGGGGGCGTCGATATATACCTCTGTTTCATATTTGGTGCTTTTGTAATTGGCTTAGACATATAAATTCTCTAAATAAAAATAATATAGAAACAGTGTTAGTCTTAAAAAAAAAATGTATTCTACAAAATCTATATTAATTTTTATCTATAAAGATATAATTATTAATTATATCCATATTTATGTATGATGCATAAGTTTTGTAATTTTATATTATGATAGTCTGGTAATTTTGTATACTTGACCGTTCTATAATTTCTTGACAAATTATAATACATTTTGTACCGATTTAAATCTTTTAAGTAACATGGCAGCAATGTTAAGTAGTAACGTAATGAAAGTAACGCGTTACTTTATTTGTTTGTCTTTTCTATTAATTTTAATTATTACCAAATATATAGGTAGCGACCGAATATTGATCATTTTTGCTACTCTAACCGTAAATTTCTAGGACGCTATAGTATTTCGCTATATTAGGTGACGCTACGTTCAACACTACAAATAAAGTGGCCGGCTACTCCCCACCACTGAATCCAAGATGATAACTTACGTAAATTAATCAATTTTATACTTTACCATTCAATATAATAATATTTTTTTTTTAGTTAGGTATCCAATAAATTAGACAATGTGTTTTTGTAATGAGTTTAAAATTCATTCATATCCTAACAACACTTTAAAAAATCTAGCATAACCTTGCAATCTGTTTTAGTTAAATTATAATTACTGAAGATTGTATCAATGTTCTTATAAACAATTTGCTAACATATAATGTGTCTTTTTAATCTCGTTATATATATATATAATACTGTACTAAATTATATGTTTAATTATTTGTTTTAGAAAAAAAACTTAAAAGGTGGAGATTCAAAAAATCCTACTGAAACAAATGAGTTATCACAGCCAATTGAAGAAGATGAAGATGATCCAAAAGAAAAAGGCAAATTGAAACCAAATGCAGGCAATGGTTGTGATTTACCTAATTATAGATGGACTCAAACATTATCTGATATTGAAGTAAGTTTATTTGTGATTTTTTTTTAGTTAAATAATTTTGCAGAAAAATTTTTGTTTTGTATATTAAAATTGTTAATATACATATTCATTTTTTGCATATTTCATCTATTTATAAAATAAGATGGTGTATGCTGGAGATCTTTTGTATATTATTATAAAATTTCAATTTTAATATTCAGTTCTTATCAATTTATTTAATACAATAATTTAAATTAAATCTGAAAGTAGATACATACAATCAAATATACATATCATATACTACATGATTTATAAATTATAATATTCCATTTTATTAGTCCATATTTCTTTGGGATCTTTGTATATTGATAAAATGAATGACTTGGTTTAAGCAACGCTGTTTGTACAATATATTGCTCGTCCTAAAAAATAAAAATATATACATATATATTATTAAAACATTGTTTATCTTACAGTAATATAAAATGTATAAAATATACCCTATTTATAATATAACTAACTAGCTGTAACATCCAACTTCGCCTGGGAAAAACCATAAACCTCTGTTTGGATTTGGCTTTTAATATATTTTTTTGACGTAATTTAAACTATTTTCTAACCTTTCTGATATCTCTAAAAACAATCTTTAAGATTTTTGTCAGAATGAATAGCCGCTTATGAGTATATAAGCAACGAACATACATTTAGTTTTAAGGTATAGTTTCTTTAATCTAGGCCATTGTAAACGCTACAATTTGATGCATGCTTTTACCTCATCTGCCCGAGTAACCAATGGCAACCATTTACATAAAAAAAATAAATACTAATTTCTAAAAAAATTTATAATCTGTAAACAATGCCAATCATTTATATACAAAAAAATTTAAATAATATTTGAGATAATATTGAAAGTGGTGATTTTTATGTGTTTATACTTTATACTAATAGGAAAGAAAAATATACATCTGTTATTTATAATTTTGAAAACTGATTAAATTCATAGTTGTTTTTCTAGGAATGCTAAAAATGTACTACATTTTGTTTTGCCGAGTTAGTCTCATTAAAATATATATACTATTTTATTTCAAAATGCAAATATTTTTTATGGTCATTAGCATAGTATTTGTATTCTTAATAACTTACTGTGAACATAGTAGATGCAATATACAATTGTTAGGAAGAAAACAATTGTCATAGAAATTACCAATACAGTAAGCTGATGTCGTTCACAACAACATGTGGTAGGCTTTCTAGACTTATGTCGATTATGCCCTATGCCATTAACAATTGTAAAATGATTTGATGATGCTACTGATAAAGTATCTAAATCGTTGTTTCGATCAATATATTTGTTATGTGCATCTAAGTTTTCAGCACATAATAGTAGCATTGAAGTTGTAGATGATTTACTCTATAATTAAAAATAAATTTAGTATTAGAAACATGTTTTTAACCATACCTGAAGAAAAAAAAATTATTTGATTTTTCTGATCATACAATTTAGGCAAATATAAATATTGTACAAAAACATATTTTAAACAAAGTATTGGAAATAAAATATTTAACGTGCTTGAAAGAGTAAAGTATTTAAATTAATTTAGTTGAAAAAAGTAATTGAATAGGTGAGTAGTTAGTTGAATTAGTGACTAAAATATATATCCCTCCCTATTTTATTTGTTGTAATAAATATTTATAGTAGTATAAATTTATTAATAGCATTACAAATTAAGATTATGTTAATAAGCATTAAAATTGTTTAGTAGTCACTAATCTAAATAATATATTGATATTTTTTAGTTGAGTTAATATAGTAAAATCAACACTTTTGTTATTTAATTAATACTTTTTAAAAGTGTCATAAAACTATTATAATTTTTAATATCAAAATAAATAGTTTAATAAAATAAGTGTTTTGATTTACCATTGAAATAGCCAATAGGAGTCACTAATATTTGTAAAATTTTGCCAAATAATTACACTGAAATAATAAGAGTTGCTTTAATTATAAAATTACTTTTTCAATTAATATGCTACGTTTTTATCAAGCACTAATAGACAAAATGAGAATTGTTATTTAAATCAGAAAAAAAATATATGTTGATTTTTCTTGTACAAATTATAAAAATATAAGAACTAAAATGTTGTGAAATTATTATTATATTCTTATTGGGTTTTTTAACAACTTCAGTAGCATTGGCCATTAGAATTTTTAGTCTAATTTAAGCATGATTAATAAATGAAAACATATTATTTTCTATAAATAACTCGGTAATTTCACTACTAATTTACGGATAGCTTACCTTTATGCTTAGTTGATTAGGCGATGTAGATGAGTCTGGCTGCGATTTGTCACTGGAATTTTCTTGTCTCCATGACGACAACGATGGTCTTGGTATAGACCATCTATACACCTACATATGATAAAGTAGTTAACATGAATTAATATCAAAAATATAGTATGACAAACGAAAGATGTAAGTAATTTTATGATTATTGAAGATCAAGGTTATTGATGGGCGTCGTCTAAAACAATACACCTCGTCGCGATACCTACCTATAGGTATTTGTAATAAGAAGTAATAACGCTTAGATGCAGGTTATGTAATATTTGAACCGGAATTTTTCAGTCAAGTTTCAAGGTCCGGGTCATATATTGCAATTTTCAAGACTATGTAATCTAATTTTTTAACGCCTTCGGGTATAGAGTTATCCGGTTTTAATGTTATTTTCTGACAAAGTGTAATGAAAATTGTTCTATTATTACATTTTTTCGATACATAAAAAATTGTTACATGTATGGAATTTCAATAGTTGCTTAGGTATGTCTTTAGTCAACTAGTGTTATTATTTTAATTATAGTAGTACATATATATAATATTATCGTAATTTATGATATTATTTGTTTTTGTTTTTAAAGGGTGCACAAATTAAAACATATCATTATCAACTTATTTTTTAGTAACTTATGAGCATAATATGACACATAAAACAAATATTATACGAGTATTTAAAAGTAATTATAAATTATAGTTTTTTCGAAAGCGGACATTTATGATTCTCCATAAAATCTATTAACATTTCATATTACAAAATGAATAACTGCAGATAAACATTATATTTTATAAAATTGAATTATTATTAGTTAAAAGATTACACATTGAGTAATTTACCTATATTCTCTGATTTTTTTACCCTAAATGCTTGATATACTTACTAATATAATTTATTATAAATGTTTTATAATTGCATCATTTTATAAATTCTTATAAAATATTTGTTCCTCGCAAAAATTATAATTTTTAATCATGACTACCCGGTACCCACTTAGTTGTCGACTAATTCAAAACAGTTAATAATAATACAAATATCATGTCTATAAATAGGTATGTTTTACTTGTTATAAATAATTAATAAATCATGTTGTACAATATAGCGTTGAGTTGCGATTAACAGTTATAAAACAGGTTTATTTATTATATTTACAATATACGCCGATGATACACTAGAGACTATGCTAATAATGAGTTACTTATATAACATTATAACAATATTGTAGATAGATAACAACATTGTTAGAGAATGAAAGGGGTCTATTTGACCATTGTCTTTTTGAAATGAGGATAATGTGAATAATGTTTCATTGCCAATGGTTGTCATTTATTTTTATTCCAAGTGGACGTACATAAGATTATTGTCTTGTTACTAAATTTCGCAGTCATAATACTTCTATATATTATTATCAGTTTATCAATAATCAGTAAAAAATTAAATATCATTAATATATTATTGTAAGATATACATTATATTGGTAATTTATTACTAGAATAATAATATTATGTATAATACAAAACATACAGTAAAATAAACATTAAGATCGTCCCTACATCCGCATTCGTTGTCTCCGTCATACGAAATATGCGTAACATAGCAAAATGTACGTTCTGAATAATCCATTTACCTACGTTATGTTTAATATTCGAGTGAATTGTCACATTATCAAATTTTCTAGTAAGAATATTATTTAGTGAATCTCATTGGTTTTTTTATATTTTAATTTTAAAGTGAATCATGAGCATTAAAAAAATGTTATATTGTTTACACATTTCAAAATGAGCATAACTCTCTTTAAAATTAAAATATACTTACTATTCTTACTTGAACATTTTGATAATATGACAATTCACTCTAATATTAAACATAATAATTAAATGGATTATTCAGAACGTGTATTTTGCTATGTTATGCGTTTGTAAGATAAAAGGTAAATTTAAAAATCTCACTATTTTTTTTTTTTGTACTAAATTATTACTCCAAAAAGTACTACGTATTACATTTAAATGATTATATTGGAACAATATTTATGTTATTAGGTAATTATTATTATTGGGTCTACGTAATACGAAATATGAATTATTTTATCATTGATAATAATTTTTTCTTTGCTAAATCACTTAAAAAATTGTATTTTGTTAACGATATACGTAATACATCATCGAATTCTTTAGTATTTATAGGTACTATTAAATAATATAGGTGAGAAATGAGATGTATTTGCACGGGTTTTATTAGGACATTTTATGTAAATGAGTTTTTTAGTTTATAAAAATATTGATATGATAGGTTTAAAAAATATTTTGACCGTTTTTTAATGGGGGGATTTAACTGAGGACTGCCATCTTAAATTATACGGCCATGATAAAGGATTATATATATATATTACAATGTTTCGTATAATAATATACATTTTAGTTTAATATTTATTAGTATTTATACTCGAATAAATGTGTTATTATTAAAGTAGTGGGTGGGATATGATATAATATAAAATAATAGCAATACAAATCTGTAATTTATACATCGTATCCTGGAGTCATGTCATGCAATTTTGGAATATGCAAAATTCTTTACAGGTACACACCACATGGTTTAATATGTGATTATCTAGGCTCTAAGAACACGGATACAAATCCGGATACGAAGGCGGATCAATAGAGTTCAAGAGATCTGGTTTCGGTGCAAGGTCATATATTTTTATACTTCATATTATTTTTTGTAATAATATATTTGCGCAATTTATACTCTAAAATCATGTCAATTTAGACGTAAGTGCATGGTCATTATTATTTTTATTACAATTTGGTAGATACTGTACCACTGATCTTAATTTAAAATAGAATTTTATTGAAATTTTCGTAAAACATTACTATTCAATACATGGATAATTTCTTAGTCTATGATTTTTCTTTATATAATCTTATTAAAGTCGTGGGACATGTGGTATCAAGGTTTTTTCAGTCATGTGTAAACGGATAAGTACGTTAGTTTCATTTTTAAAAATATTATATTAACATTAAATTAAACTCAAACGTGTACTCAACGTACTATACATTTTTTAAATTAGTTTAATACAATATTTACTGAAATATTTTTAAAATTTTAAAACAAACTAGTCAGTTATTTATTGATCAAATTAAAAAAAAATTAATTGGCATTTATTTCAAGTGGATTCATTATTTATCATTGCATCTTATGTGTCCTGTAAAATATTTTTTATACACAGTGAGATTAAGCATTGCTCAAAATATTTTATTTCTGTTTACTTGTATAAACTATAATAGCTAGAAATTAAAAATGTTAATAATAATTTAACAAAAAGTTAAAATATTAAGTTTTGAAAAAAAATCGCTTTAACATCAATTACTAGTACTCACTTTGAGCTGAGTGAGTATGGTATATTACTCATATTTATATTCCGTGTCCGCGAAAACTGGGTACACTCTATAACTCAGTTACCTACATTACTCAGTACCCTACAAATATTTCAGTTTGTGTGCGGGATATTGATGATCCAATAGTATAGTTTCATATAATCATATCCCGCTAAACAGAATTCAAAAATATGAATAAGGTCTGACTACTGAGTAATATGGGTAATTTAATTATAAAGTGTAAACAGTTTTCGCAGACAAATATATATATTTATTTATTTTTATTTATATACGTGTATACAGTTTAATTTAAATAAGAAAAAAATCTTTTATATCCAATTACAGAAACAATATACTATTTTAAGTATTTGGGAGTACTGAATGAAAAGAAACTATTTTTATATTCATTATTCAGTGATGGTTATATAAAGTTTTTAATAAGTAAAAAGTAAAAAGTATTGTTATCATTGTGAATTATTTATATAAAAAATTTGTATTCATTTGTCTATAAATTATAGTATTTCTAAGTATTTGACGTTTTGATTTTATTCATTCAAATGTATTACAATATTTTATAGGAATTAGAACAAATTTAAAATTATAATTTCAACTACCGAAATCCAACTACATATACTTGAATACTTATTAATTGCATATACCTATAAAAACAAAACAAGTAATATTGCTTGCTTTGTGTTATGAATAAATTATTACAATTTAATAAACTAATGGTTTTAGGTATGTTTCATATTTGTATTTGTTAATTATAATATTGAAATCTGAAATATTGGTATGATTATTATTTATTAATATTTAATATGGAATATTATAGTAATTATTTGAAAGTTTTAAATTTTAATGTTTATGAAAGGTTTGTTTTAATCGTTTAAATGTTTTTAAATTATAGTTTAATCGTGTGTTTATAAGTATAATGCATCTATTAGTTTAATATAATTTTCTTTTACGCGGTAGATCAATTAAATTGTAAAGCTTCGTGGGTACTTACGAATTTTTTTTAAAGTTACGAAATTTGATCCAGTCATTATGACTAAAACAACTAATATAACTTTTTATTATTACGTTGGTTACTAAAATATTTTAGAGAAGTGTACTTACATCAATAATAGTGTTGTCGATATCAATAACGCTATCTACTTTTGGACTCATAGTTATTCGAAAAAGAAAACTTCCTGCTCTTCAAGTAGCGGCCTTTTCTTTTTAAAATAAACTACTCGTGCGCATCACTAGATACTCGTTAGCGATGTTGATAATTCCTCGTAGCCGGCGAAACATCACATGCACCGCTTAATAGAGCGCACGAGTATTTTATATTACAGCCATAATATTACCAAGACATCTTGACGGAGTGGGAATATTAGTTGATCTCGATATTGAACTTCAAATTCGTGAGCTCTCGGTGTTCCACAGTTCCTCTACTGCAAATAGTTACACTATAGATTATAGAAGTATGTACAATATTGTCCCCTATACATGTATTATGTTATATTATATGTTATTTATATGAACATATTTTATATTAATTCGGTAGATAGGACTAATTTTTTTTCCCAATATCACATAAGTAAAATTGATTTAGGTATTACGCATTGTATAATGATGTGATATGTAAATAGGTTCGTGGTATAAATAGCTTACAATTATTGTTGTAAATAATTAAGCTTTGTATAGTAAACGTAATAATTTTTAAAATATAAAAAGTTATGCCGTAGATTATTTTTTTAACTGTTGTCGGAACAATTTGGCAGAAACGTTGTACCTGTCGAATTTCAAACTTTTTGACCGAAAAACAATTATTTTATTTACATAAATCTAAAAGAAACTAATAAAGAAATAGAACATTTCAAATGTTTATAAATAATACAATTAACATTAGGAATCCTTTTTATTACAATCATGACCATACTCTTCTTGTGTCTAGGTACTTGTGTAAACATTATTTAAAAAAATGTAGGTACCTATTAAGTTGCTTAAAATAGTTTGATACGTATCTATGATTTATTTAATAATATTCTGATTTTTGGAATTTTTAAATATACTTAGACCATATTTTAAAATTCTTGAGATTTTTTGCCGGGCATATAATCGATTTCAAAATCAATTTTAAATATCGTTAAAAATCCTTTGTGAAATCAAAATTATAATTGTTTTATAACTTTTATATACAAATCGATTTAAAGTTTAAAAAAATGTAATTCAGAATTCAAAATTTAAGAATGACCAACAGACCAATAATCTTGTTCATCGGTAGGTAATTTAATTTTTTAGGAATATTACACAGCCATGCGTAACAACGTGTAAATGAAACGCACTAACGACGATCTTGCACGTATGTCTCATAGGTAAAAATTAAAATTAAAATCGTAAACAATTTTCAATTTATTTTCAAACCAGTGAAAGGTTAAAAATATATTGTCCAATATTATAAAAATCATAAAATTATAAAATCAACATACCTATTATTTTTAAATTAAAACCAAAACAAACTTCTATAAACTTTTCTTAACTATCAATAAGCAAAATTAAAGTTAAAATAGAAAACTTTGATTTTTTGCACTACTTAAGGAGTGTCCTGTGGCGATACAAATGTCTGTTTTTCGAATGAGAATAACCTTGTTTACAGTAAATTATTTAGTGAATAATATTTTTGAAAACAATTTACGAAGAACCTTCTATTAAATTTTCAAGTTTTTTGACTGACTTTTTATGCACATTTATTAAAAAAATCTAATAATAATAGTAAATTACATATTCCTATAAATAGCTCAATAAGAGTTACAATATTTTGAAAATGTTATGGTGTATAGATAATGGTAATATAAACATTCAGTGAATATTGAGTTACACCAAAAATTCCCGTTTCTCTTTATTTTTTTTTTTTGTTTTTCTCTGTGCTTTTGAAAACTGCTGGGAATATTGGCCTCTAGAATGCACTAACTAGATTCACTTTCCCACCAGAAAAGATACTGAAGTTGAAAATCGAAGCCTTACTTCGACTACTTATCGTATACACAGGCACAAATAAAAAAACACCTCTTTGTAAAATCAATACATTTATCGCTCCGCTTAGAATCTAAATTTGTTTTAAGTGGGCAGGTACCTATATACATTTTAAGTCATAAGTTCAATTTTTAATAAGTAAATATGTCTACTTTGTCTATAATGTAACCTAAACTATTGTTTAAACCTTATTACCATTTGGGGAATTTTACTGTTGTTAATTGTTTACTTACATTTCCCAAAAATAAAATAATAATATTATTATATTCGTTTTGAGTTTGTGACAAGACAGAAGTGAATTAATAATTTTTCCTTCTTTTTTTTTATCAAGGGAGACGGATATACTACCGGATATATGCACAATTTAAATTTATTATTTGAGGGCTAGATAAATGTATGCCAAAACATCCCGTGGGACTTGGCCCAATGCCCCCTTCACTCCCCTTAAACTAACCTTTAACAATAGTAATAGATAGTAAAAAATGCGAATTGCCCCCATAGATCCTTTTATAGATATACTCTCATAGATATAATAATCTATTTATTATCTATAATCTGTGCATAGATCCAACTATCCAAGATCGCGCCATGATATAAAATTATAAACAAAATTTTATCCCTACAATTTTGTTATTTTTGAAATATTTATTTATAATAACTAATTATTTCATAGAAAAAATTTAAATATTTACATAACATTTTGAAGACACTGAAGGACTTTAATTGATTTAAGGGAGGCTAAGCCACTAACCCCCGAATATTGCGCTTAAGTAAAATGTTTAATATTACAATAATACTCTAATTTACAGTATGCATTGTAATGTACGATATATACACATTTATATGTATGTGTTATGTAGATGCTTCGTGATTCTTTGAACAGTAAATACTCATAATTTTGATAAGTATTAATGCTGTAAAAATAATGCTTTCAAAAATGGTACCTTATACTTTTTGAGATAACGAGTTAAGCTAGTAAACCTGTTAAAAGAATTATTTTTCGTATGATTGTGTATAAACTATAAAGAAACAATTATTATTAAAAAAATTAATGGATAAAACTGGTTTGATCAATAAAATATAAAAAAAAACAATCGAAAAGTGTCAAACTATTATTTAAAACCGAGTTAAAGTCCATATTTTTTTAGTTATATCTAATATCTATGAAATTATTGCAGACATTAGTGGCCATTTAAGTTATTCATAAATCATTTTTAATGTTTTAAAAACCACTCATTAAATTGTATTATTGAGGTATACATATTTATTTAATTATAAATTTGTTTTTATTTTTTTATGTAAAATTATAACAAATGTAATATTTGAATTTGGTTTATTGTGCATCAATTTTATAAAAGTTATGAACACTGGTTTTATCTTATCAAAACTTATAATTACCAATGTATAATTTGGCAATATTGTTGTCAATAACTTGTCTTATTACTATTCATTTTGGTGCTGAGTTGAAAATAAAAATATTAATAATATTATTCTTGATTAATAACTATGAATTACCTAATAATGTAATTGTTTAAAGTTTTAAACATAATATTATTTTCTATAACATTACATAAACAAATAATATTAAATAGTGTATATTGCTTAAAATATAAGATATATTTCATTCTCTTCCTAAAATGTACCTCAGTCCTTTCTTTTTCCTGTCTTGGACTACATTTTCGCATTATACCGTATAATGCAAAATTGTGATTCAAGACAGGAGACATTTTAAAATAATAAAATACAGGTATGATTTATATCACTTTTGCGACTTGTACTATTCATATATTATGTATAGACAGTAAATTTACTGTTTTATTAATAAAAAAAACTTTTAAGTCAACACGTTTTGTAAACCACACCCAATGTGGCTGCTAATTCCGAGTGTTTCATTGATTAAAATACAATTTTATATTTCATTTTATTTTAATCTAATGTTTCACACATTTTACAATTAAGTGTTTGCTTTTGTTTGAGAATTATAAAAGTTTGGTAAAAGTGTCATATAATAGTTAGTAGCTTCTATACAATATAAATATTTGAATTTAAAAAACATATCAATATGAGAAAACTGTTAAAATTGTTGTTTTCCCTGCATGTAGTAAATGTTTAATAAATTTACTTTAAGTGGAGAATTTTTCGTTTTAAAATATTTTTTGAAGTATTTTGCATTGTAATTTTTTTAATCTATATTTATGGAAATTATTAATATACGGCTTTGCTATTTAAGTTAGGTTAGGATATTGAATAAATTAAACTTAAATAAAAACAACCGAATGTAAAATTAAACACAATACCTACTTAATGTTTGATTTAAAATTTTAATTGTTAAATTATTAGTGTTGAAAATTGAAATAATAATATTATTAATTTATTAAATTAAATCGAATAATATAAACGGGTTATTATGTTTATGTGATTAATGGTTAGATCACTCAGATTCTAACCAATAATTATTTACTAACTAGGTATACTATTTGACCTTAAGTTTAGTTAAAATGTGTTTAAAATCTTCCAAAACTATTCAATATAATTATGTAAACAATTCATATTTTTTATAAATGATTAGGAAAATTAATTTTTCTAAATATTGTATTATTATTATTATGTATATAAAGTATTGTAATTACATTTCGCCAAGTTTTTGCACGTCAAAAGAACGTGATCCAAAAGGGGAACGTGACATTTATGGACAGACGGGTTTTTGTTTGTTTAGGACCGTTTGTTTTTTGTAATTATCAAACTCTGGTCACGTTATTAATTTTAGCTGGTCGTCCATTTTCACCAATCGAGTTTTTGTTTTTCAAAGGAACTCATAAAGTTTATCCTTTATTGATTTGGCTGTTGCAGATATTAAAAAAAAATCCCTATAATATAATAATTTAGTTTATGTATACATTGTATAAAATGTTTTTCTTATAATTATAAATATATAATTACAATCAGTGGAACTGTCTCGGGTGTAATGATCACCTTGTAGATACGCCATACGCGTATGTGGATCAATATACCTATTAAATATTGTGGTTCTTATTTGGTTACACCTCTTTATTTTCCAACGAAATTATTTTATTATACTTATCTTTAATAATCAATAATAATATTAATTTTGAACCGGTCTGCGGTCGGCATTATTATTACACTGATTATTGATTGATAATTGATCATTGTTAATTAATTTATAGCACCTCAATCTTCTATAATAACATCAAACTGTATAGTATGCATACAATTTCCTTGTAATAATACTGTACCCGACATAGTTTACGTTATTAAAGTTATTAATCAATTATCAATAGTGTGACAATTCATAGCTAATAAATTACAAAATAGTGTCATATACTTAAATATTTTATTTTATTTTTCCATGCGCGTTCTATTGATTCTGTTTATTTCTTGAACATTGATCGTTAAGATAAAATGAATATTTATTTATTCATAAATATGATGTGAAAACCATATGAGTAAATGTAAATTCTGGAATGTTAGCTACATCATGTTATATAACATAATACGTTATTAATACTATACGTTTTGTTTGTCATTCATTGGTCTTTCAGTTAATCGTCTATGGATTTTTCATAATCGTTATGGAAATCCCTAATCTTTGCCAAGGTTACGAGAAAACTGTCAAGACGTCTGTTGCTATCTTTCAAAAATACATTCTTTATTGGTCACGATTTTTTTATTTTGGTAGTGACGTTGGGTTTTATGGAGTTGTAGAGAAACTCTATTTGGGAATGCCAGGAATCAACACTATGATCTTCAATGGATGTACAATATTAGTTTATTATATAGCATTAAATAAAATACGTTTTTTAAAATTATGTATACATATTATTATTAATTTATGAATTGTGAATTTTAATAATAATAATTCCATACAAAAATATAGATAGCCAATAGGTGGTTTTGTTAAAATTGAATGAATAGTTCATACTAATAGTACGTTTATATGTAATGCATATTATAAATAAACTATGTTTAAGCTAGAACAGTCATATATTAAACAGATTTCGTATTAATTACTATTTACAAATTATCCGAGTCAAAACCAAGTAGGTAGTTATTTTAAATACATTAACTACCATTGATTGGTAACTGTTTTACTAACTGGATCTTATAAATTATTGTTATGATTGCGCGTTTCTTTATTTTTAGGTTTAATACATCTACGTAATTTTTAGTTCATAGTTGTTTGATAATAATTACAAAATATTAAACTATACTTGATTTGAATTGTTTCTATGTAGTTTTCGGTATTATATTTATATTAATAATATTTGTTACGTAAATTGCATAAAATGTAATATTATGCTTTTTGTGAATTCATTTATTTGAGTGCAGCTCAATTCAATAATAAAAAAAATATATTTTAAATATAAACAGTTACAATAATTATATAATTACAAAATTATTTTATGGAAGATTGTTTGAATGGTTAAATATTTTGGAGTGAAAATTATTCGTTTTAAATGCGTTTTTAAAATACCTAAATTGGTAGATATGTACCTAGCTATTACAAATTAAACATGAATATATTATATTTTTCTAGGTTAGGTCATCAATAAAATACTTTTAGAACTAGAGTAGGTACATTATCATAGTTATTGATTAGGTACTTAATAAAATTAATACTTAAAAAATTAAACATAATATGCAACCAAATAAAGTGCCGTTGTAAAGTACTTTAAATCAATTTTTAACATGATAGACATGAATTAAAATTTTAATAAATAACTATAATATGTCTTGTACCTTTAATTTCCTTTTTTAGAAACCAATTAAATCGTACCTAACCTATCAGTACCTATCTTATAATATTATATATTGTGTTTTTATTTTTTTTATCGTTCTTAAGGGGAATGGTTGAGTCAAAGACCGCTCTTAATAAAGAGAAAATGGCATTTGTGAAGTTAGGTACTTCAAATTTGAGGGTTAAAATCCAATGCGTGTAATTGAAAATGTTCATCTTGAGTCTTGACTCGCAAAAATAAAAAACAATAACATTTTTTACAAAAAGCGTTAACATTTTTTACATCAACGTCAAAGTTGTAATTTCTTAGTATTAGGAGTCTACTATTTCAAGGCATTAATTGATATTGTTCTATTATGTTATAAAACGCATTCGAATAAGAATTTAACTTAGATTAAATTCTAATTTGTTTTCCATCAAAACCCAATAGTCACTACTTATTAATGATTTTGTATTACATAACGATGACGATTGACGAAGATAAGTTTGTAATATATAAGCACCTATAATATGATAAATATAATATTTATGTTTTATATAATATTAACCTTGAAATATTCTGCATGGCTCAAATATATATATTTTAGAGTATATAAAATCTATGCACATTATATCATAAATAATTATAAGCTCTTTAATGTTGTGTTTTTTTCTCACAGCTTAAAATTCCATCTAAAGCTGCATTCAAATTGAGACCACGTGATGTTATTGTGAATTTGAAAAAAAAACACATTTTCGTTGGTATAAAGGGACAGCCACCCATATTGGACGATGAATTACAGCATGAAATTAAACTTGAAGAAACCACGTGGCTACTTGAAGACGGAAAAACATTCCTTATTAATATTGAAAAGGTAAAAAAAAAATAATATATTATTATTATACTTTTTATTGAATTATTAAAGTGCCTCCTATAACGAATTTAACTTGCTACACAAAGAATATTAGAAATTGTTTATTTCTAATCCATTATTGTAGTGTGTGATATTCTCGTTTTTCGTTTTTATCCCACGATTATTATAAAAGTACGGGGAATTTTTACTTTAGATCCCCATAGTACCAACTAGATCCAATTTGCTAACAGAAACCAAAAATCACGCTTGAAGTAAAAAATTGTAGCATTTTTTCTACTATAAAATTGTTTCATGATTTAACAAAAAACACCATTATAACCCTTAATACATTCATTAACTAACTCAGATTAACCTAAATAACTTACCCCTCCCCAGGAATGTGTACGATTTTAATCCTCATTTTTTTTATTTAATAAATATTTAAACACATACTATTTTATTTTGAGTTATTATAGTTATTATAAATTAATTTGTATTGCTTTTTAAATGTGAATAAATATTGTGTTTTCTGTTTAATATCTTATAATAGCAATAAAATATAATATGTATCTATATATTTTAATAGAAGAGTCTCCGATATTTGGAGTTAATAGTTAGACTTGTATTGTACTACATTAGATTTTTCACATTTTTTTAAACTTAAAAAAAAAATTTTTTCTTGGTTTCGAATTACATTTTGATCTCTTGTGAGAGAGAACCTTCATACGTCTATACTTAAATATTTTCTTTATCTCGCTTTGATTTAACGAAATGTCAAGTGCAACCGTAATTTTTTATCAAGTTTAGTTCATAGTTGTTTTTTGATTGTGATAATTTATTATTACTTTCAAATTGGGAGGACGTGATAGTGTGATACCTATAGCTTTTGTTGTCTCCGTCGTACAAGTGTGTAACATAGCAAACTTTACGTTCAGCTGAACACGTGTAGCTGCGTTAAACTAAAAATTAGAGTGAATTGACCTCTTATAAAATCTAAAGGTAAGATTATTATATCTAGGCAATCTTATGGGCTTTTCATTATATTTTAATTTTAAAGCGAGTTATGAGTATTTTAAGATGTTCCAACAATTAACAATTTTAAAATACTCATAACTCGCTTTAAAATAAAAATATAATTAAAATTCCCTGAGTTTGTCTAGACTCTAGATAATAATCTTACCTTTAGACCATTAGATATATCAATTTCCAAATAAGAGGTCATGTAGAATAATTATTACCGTTTGTTTGTGGTGCTGATTGTCTTTTAAAATTTATGCTTCTGATCGTATAATGAAAGATATACCTACATTTATTTGATGTGGTAAAAATATCTTCGTTTCTTTCAGTACAATATATAGGTTGCTAATTAAACTGAGATAGCACTTAAAAGTCGACCCAGATTTAAGTAAATTGTAATAAACCACTAGTTATTAATGAAATTAAATATATTAAGCCAACTACATATCTCTTATAATCGGATATCTCACTTTAATGGTAGAAATGTCCAATTTTTAATTCCAAAGACTTTAAATTTGAATGGGATCTTTATAATATTTTATTCTATATTTAAATGGGGAATTTATATTCTAAGTAGCTCGGAATCAGCATTCCATAATCTTAATATTATGGGTTACGCCTCTAAAAAAGTTTAGGTTTAAACATTTTATACATCTCTGCAGTAAAATGTAATTATAAATTTCTATTATAGTTTATACAATTATATTATAGTTATCAAATTCATATTAAGCAAAAATGTATTTCTCAATATATTCCTGGGTTGATTTGATATATTCGTACGTTTCTAGTTCCAGTTAAAAAATAGTTAACATGTAACAACATATAACAAGTGGTTTAAAATATTAATTTCTTAATTTCTTATAAACTGCGTTATTATTTATAATGTATTACCTATGTATATAACTTAATATTATGCATTTTAATTTTTAAATTTAAAAGGATATTTTATTAATGTAATGTTTCTGACAAATTAATTTCGTATTTACTCTTTAATGATGAACAAAACTACCTAATAAATACAAATTAATATATCTTATTAAATTAAAATAATAATTAAACAACTACCTATTACATTTTCAAACGTCATATTTGTATAAAGTTTAAAATATGAATTGAACAATTATTGCCCTATAAATTGAATGGTAAAGTTATTAAAAATATAGGACCGTCTATTTCATGACTTAAATCTATAGGTATGTAAGGATATTAAATAAATATACAGGATGTAACGCAGGAAGACCTGAGAAAAAAAATAATGTTACTTATAAACGTATGACAAAAATTGTTAAAATTATATAAGTAAATAATTTAAGAAATATACTCATTTCAGCAAATTCCCAAAAATAAAACTTTTAAAAAAGTTATTACGTTCCAAAATTAATTTAATCAAAAAAATATTGATATTTAAAAAAATTCTAAAAAATAAACTACTTGACTTAGATAAATGTTTTGCCGTCAAAACTGTTAAAACTTTATAATCAGATTCACAAATTGGATATTTTGAATTTATCCAAAAAAAAAAAATGCAATCAAATTTTTTATTTTTTATTTTCAGTACTTATTAAAAACTATTTATGTTATACATTATATTAATATTTTATATTGATACTATTTGAATTTTATTCGTGTACCTATCGTTAAAATGTTTAATATATATATTATACATATGAATATATATATGTATATATTATACATATGAATATATATATATTATACATACGATGCTTGAGATAAATAACAATTTGGAATATTTAATTTTTTGCACAGAACTTGCACAAAACATGAGAATGGCTGCGCGTCGCTGTAACCTTATAAGTTATAATAGCCGTTGTAGTTTAATCGTTTTTTTTCATTGTGGCATCACTACAAGGGGTCCGAATTGCTTGCACATTGCTTGACCCCCATGTAACATCGTTTATTAACACAATAATGTGTACACGTTGGTGACCCTTAAAGAGCCGGAGACTACTTTCCTTGTACTAGTATGTTTGCTTAGAATCTAGGCTCCGTTAGGGTGCACAATTTGAGAGTATTTGACTGAACCGAAAAAGGTTGCCGTTAACTTTGCGCCTGGCTACGCCACCGCTAGAGGCTCGACGATGGCCACTTTTGCCTAAGTTGATACATGCGAGGTGCGTCTTTGCACATGAGCGTAAACACGTAAATATTAGTGTGCAAAATGCCAGCTTGGGCGGCCACAATCTATCGTCTCCAAATGTTAGATCGCCGTGTACATATAGTATTTATACAGCCGCACTACTAGCTAGGGGGAGACTGCGCTCGCCATATATAATAAAAGATGTGGATAGGACATAACAGTCTTATCAGCGGTAATCAAGTGGTCCAATTGAGGCCAAATAAGTATACATATTATATCGAGTATCGACTATAAAATATAAAAGAGCCTCAATTATTGCCTTCCCCTTCAGGACCACGGCTTCAAATATATTTAACACGATCGTGGCCAATCCATATCTTAATTATGCAGGGCTCTCGCACAGCAGCTGTTCTCCGTTATCACTGATATGCGAGCACACGGCCATCGCTTGTCTTTTAGTGATCTAATCATAAGTCATAAAAAAACTTATATTCAGTGTTGTAGTCATATTTAAATTTTTTGGGAATAATGGGATATCAAAGGACTTAGTACTTTTCTACTCAGGACTAAGTAGAAAAGTAACAAAAAGTTTCGATACAAATTTTGTAATCAAAAAATGACAGTACAGAAACTCTAATACAGTAATATACGCCTATCTAATTATATTGTACTATAAAGATCAAAATATCTAAGTTAGCGTTTTTGTAGTATAACTATTTATTAATTTACCTATAACTAGTATAACGTACATAGTATATTGTACTCGACTTTTGATCGTAATTTTGTGTTAAAAATAATATTTTATAATACAGTATATTAATAAGTATAATATAGTATACAGTATAATATAGTATATTATTATACCAATATTGCAGTAAAATGGACGTTTATAAATGTATTATTTTTTATAGAAAACGAAATGGATTATGTTTTATTAATATAGTGTTTATTTATCTTAGAAACTAGTAATTTTTTTTATGAATATTTTTTCTTTATAATATATTTTAACACTTCTATAATGTTTTTATCTATTGATTCGTAAAATGTGTATATACAATGTATTAATTTAAAATTAATGTAAAAATGGTGCTTAATCTGTCATAATGATTAAAAATTAAGTACCTATATTTTTTTTATGAATCGTAATGACGTGATATTGCAGTAATAACAAGTTTTGATTTTTAAAATATCTATTACATTTTAACTAAGAATTTATTGATTGTAAAATCTGATGTTTTTTTAGAATTTATTTACCTGTTTCAATTTGTTTTTTTAATTTAGTTTTATTTGCTAACATTTTATTTGATACAATTTGAGGACACCGATAGTATATCATATACTTTTATCTACTTGTCATTTAAGAAATCGTTCTGAATAGTTTCCTTCAGTTAAAGCCAAACGTTTTAACGAATTAAATTAAAGGGTTTCTGTTAAGACTAATAATTGTTATCCTCCCAAGGTACTTCTGTACTACAATTAGTACAATGTATGCCAGTTGATTATTATTTCAGTATTTTATTTATTATGTGAAATAATTTCAAAAAATATCAATTAATCTATTTAATTAAATCGAAAATGTACAATATCGATACTTTAGTTTTCTCAGTTACCTTGACTACTTGTTTCTATTTTTAAATATTTAATACTTACCATTTTTTGGTTATTTGGGAGTAAAATTTATTGAAGAAGTTCCGTGTCCGTTTCGTGAAAATGTAAAAAATTAAATTTTTTTTCATACTGCATGGGCTTATAATACTATGCGTTTGGAAATTAAAATATCAGTTTCTTTATATTAATCGGCGATTTATGAAAATATTGATAACCTATTCATTCATATGTTCAATAATTGTATAAACTTGAGAAATTCGTTAAGAAACCACGCAAATAAATAAAATACATTAATAATTTAATTACACAATAATAATATTAAGTAATACTTTTACTGAAATGAATTCTTATTCACGTGCGTCGCATATTATGCAACTTTATCTAAACATACATAAATTCTACTGAAGTACTTAGATTTATTTTATTATAGTAAAAAATTATAAAATATAATATTATTTACAATGTAAATGTTAGACTATTATAATATTTTATTAATAGCAACAGATCAAATAAAAATAACAAATATAATACTCATGTTTTCTTTTGTAGTTGGTATTATAATAAAACTTGCGAATTCACCCAGTTTAATTGGTGCGTGGTTTATTTTATTACAACTACATTATAGAGTAAAACAGTCATTACAATTTTGTACACGTATCTCACGTAGTCGCTTAAATTTAAACGATTTATAAAGTCATAAACGATATTATCACCCTTGATATTGTTTTGGAATCAGAAAAAGTACGGGACATCTTACACAGACTATAATATAAGCACTGGATCTTCGTTTTGGAGGCCTTTTTTTAGTACAAGCCAACGGATAATTGATGCATTATTATTATATATATTTAAACCATTGCAAAAACGATCTGAGCGAAATTCAGTTTATTAAATATTATTTTTAAATTGCAATTGCACATAAACTATTTTCGAATATAGGTACTAAATATACTGAACAGTGGACATAGTATATGTATATAGTTATGATGTAACCTTGTACTTTAACATAGTCTCAAACCTACAAATTGCATTACATTTGTATTTATAAATCTATAATTTATCAAGTCATCAATTTAGGTATTATAGATTTTGTTAGAACAATTTTTTCTCAAAATTCTATATTATGCCTTCGGTTTTGATTAGAACAATAAGCTCTTAAGCTGTTAGAGAGAAAAAGCCTCCAAGCGAAGGTACTTCAACGTGAATACATTTGTTAAAATATGATACCTAGTTATTATATATTTTTTTTTTGTCATTTCATCTAAAATTTAAATTGTACTACTTAACAAACATGTTTTAATCCGTGAAATTTAATGTATTGTCTAGTTTAAACCTTATTAGATCATATTATGTGGCATGTAGCCACAGCGTATTATTTTGTTGCCGATATTAGCGAAGAGTCTCCGAATAAGGCGGTCGATGTGCGCACACGTGATACAACTCCTATTTTTTCTTTATAGCATAATTATCTATAGGTTACTATAACAGAATTATTCTAAATCTTAATTCGTGGTTAATTATATAATTATAATAAACAACATACAATTTTTTCAATACAATATTATAAATTATAATTAAAACATAATATGGTGATTTGATAAAAAAAATATCTGTGGATAAATATGCAAGAAGTATTGAGTCGCGCATGTGCATATCGAACACCTAATCGGTGACTTGTCGCTCATATATTATAAATTATAATATATCGGCAAACATTTTTCGTATTTATTTAATGCGCTGTGGTATTAAATCATCCATAGTATATTATCTAAATTATACTTCAGTGGTCTAAAAAATAAAATAATAATTATATTGTCTAAGCTAATTTTAAATTCCAAGAGAAGCAAATTCGCTAAGTAGTGAAGGTTTTTTTTTTAAAAAAGATTAGTCTGTCATCAGTCATCACATCTGGAGCATAAAAATGCTTGGATTTTCAAAATTGTGGGTGGTTCCTGGTAGTAAATTAGATCTAGTTAGTTCTTTGTGTCAAAAGAAAACCATTCACAGTACTTTTCTTAATAATTAGGAAAAATAAAACAAAAATTAAGGAAAAACGGAATTTTTATTTTAACCTTTAACCAATTTTTATTAAATCGGTTTTCTTATGGATCTTTATGAACTATTTATAGACCATTTACATTTTTAGATTTTGGTTTATTTTTTTTTCCACAAATGTAGAAAGTAAAAAATATTTTCAGTCAAAAAGTTTAAAAATTTAATACAAGGTTCCTCGTAAATTGTTTATACAGGGATCAAAAAAAAAGTTGAGCATAAATCTACAACAATTTGTTGCAGTAATTCGTCAAAGTCAATAAACTGTGCAAAATGAAAAACCATTTTAATTATCTTGTAATTCAAAATTCGTGGGGACATTTTACGTATGTTATTATATTTTACTAGCTGCCCGACCTTCCTTCGGAAGAAATTATTTTTTTATAATTTAATTTTAAAAAATATGACCATTTTTTTGGCTATACAAATAATATAATATAATTACATATTGTAGTTATTGTTATTGCTAATTTCTGAAAATTATATATCCTACGTTTTGAATTCAACCACTGGAGTGGTAAATGTTATTATTTTTATTATATAATAGAGATAAGGTAGAAAAAAATGTAACAATCAATTATTTGTTCAATGAATAATATATATTTCAAATGTAAAAATGCAAGTGCGAACAAATAAATAAATAATTAATAATAATAAATAAACAAACAAACCGGTTTCCTTCGTCTCCAAAATCAAGTTAGATTCTTATATATATATATATATATATAGACTATACCTGTGATATATTCGAAATATCAAAATATTTAGATTAGTTTTAAGCTATGCAGCTATTGTCTATTTATAGTTTATTCCGTATTACTGTATTATTAAAATTACTATATATAAGCAGTATGAATATACTACTTATTAGTATCATAGGCTGACAGACTGTTTCCGCTCAGGGTCATTTTCGTATACAATGATTTATTAATTACCTATCATTAAATTCAAATTTAACACATAAATTACAGTGACTTACTCAATGACGAAGTATACTCGACTCCTACATTAAAGCAGAGCAATTACCTATACCTGCCCACTTTTTTGGGGGAGGGGAGCATAAAACTGCAAGCATTTGATTTCAATGTGTTTTAGGTGAATAAAATGGAATGGTGGTCGAAACTGGTGCTTTCAGATACCGATATATCTACCAAAAAGATCAATCCAGAACCTTCCAAACTTTCCGACCTAGAGGGCGAAACTAGGTCCATGGTGGAGAAAATGATGTACGACCAGCAACAAAAGAATATGGGATTACCTACGTCAGACGAGCAGAAAAAACAGAACGTTCTTCAAAAGTGAGTTTATTTTATGTTTTTACTTTCGTTGTTTTAACTGTTAATATTTTTACAGGTTTATGGAACAACATCCCGAGATGGACTTTTCCAAGTGTAAATTCAATTAAACCCGCTCAAAACCAAGAAAATAAAAATAAATATATAAAGAAAAGCATTAAATGAAAATTGAAATAATAAAAATAATGTTATCACTTACAGTTTCTTTAGATGAATTCAAAAGTTTTTGGATTAAAATAAAAGTATTGTAAATTTGATTGTGGTTTTGTTTTTCAACTGAATTGTACAAAATTGTGCTACCTGATTGCATTATATTATTATATATTATTAATCAATAAAGTAAAAACCAAATTATTGTACGCATTTTATAATTTTACTCGTAAGTTGTAATATGTAAATGCTATGAGTGTACGAGGCTTTGGATTGAAATTTACCGCTAATTTCAGTTCGATAGTACATGGTATTTCAGTGTTTATGCATTACGGGCTACGACTTGAGTTCTGATGCTTAAGAAATAAACGTACCTACCCATGATCGGGCATGGTTAATGTCAATGTGACGGGACTCTGGGGACTAAAAGCTTAATTTGTTTGGAAATTACACAGCTGCGGAGTTCTATATAATAGAAGGAATTTATTTGGTCAAATTATATCAACGCTAATGAACACATTTATCAATGATTGCGTAAAATGATTGACCAAGTGATCTACGAATTTGAATTACAGCCAACGCTGCGCTATGGGAATAAATTAGATATGCACGTAGATGGATCGAGTCGGATAAATATGGAAATTGCGTAGAATTAGGTATTCATTATCGAGATAAATATCCTAAACGCTTAACTTAACGAAATCTCGACATTCCACAAGGTTGAACTTAAATCGTTTTACTATTTAATAACATTGATTATCAATTAGATACCATATATTATTTATTGTCAATGATAATAGTCGGTTCTTGCAGCATTTCGCTAATCCCATATTCTGATCACGAACAACGACCATATCCATAAAGATTATGATATTCTTTAAAATGTAAACCGTAGACGCCTAGAGATCGTGCGAATTGTCTTTTTATTCAAAAAACGAAACGTGTTTTAATTTGTTTTACAGGGGAATATTGTACATTCAATAAAATCATAAAAATAAAAAAATACCCACGGAGATGATCTCAATAAAATAATATTTTACATCGTTTTTGACAGCTACAGACGAAATTATATTCGAATGATAACGAAACGTGTTTATTAACGGGACGATAATAATAAATTGTTTACTGCAAAATGTATTATCCAATAATAATATGTCCTCACCGGATACTCACGAAAGAGTAGGTACTGCATAGGTGTAGCCAGGTACACAATATGTATATTAATATATTATGTTAATGATCTATACGACATTACAACTCTATATACTGATCTACAAATGAGCTCATATATTTGATTTTGTGTACTTTATTAGGGTTTATCATTTGTATTATTATGTAGAGTACCTATAACATTAACACATATAAATTTAATTAGTACTCAACGGTCAACACGACAATATGATAAAAAAAAAACCCGTTTGTATAATATAATATTATATTTTCATTCCGTTTATGGAAGTACTGTGCGTAGGTACCTATCAGGTTTATCAATGGTCTATCCTCTATGATATGCAATCGCGTGCCTGCAATCGAGTTGTGTTCAGTTATGAGTCACTCAGCACTCTACATATATATATGAAAAAATATGTGACAATATCAAAAAGAGGAAATCTGAAATTGTTGTTTTTATTATTTACGATTGTACATTATTGTTTCAGCTATGCGCACAAAGGGAAAAATCACTATCTATAATACATATAAGAAATCAATTAGGTACCGAAATCGAAAATGTTTTAAGTATTATTTAAGGTACATAATAGCCGATAGTTTATGATCTACATTATAATAATGTTAGTGTAATAGTTATTAATAATATGGTATGCTGTTAAATATATCATATTATATATGTTCGCAGAATCGCAGCTATCGAACAATATGCTTAAATATTGGATTTATTTTTTTTTGGTCTTACTTAAAAATGTATTTATTAGATTTTTTGTTTATTTTAGATTCTGAGCGGAGCGAGGGTTCTATAGTGTTTTTACAATGGTGTTTATTTATTTTATTTTTTTTATCTCCTGTACACAAAATTTCTACCAGAAGGATTTCTTAGATTTCAACATATAGTATCTTATCTTTTAGCAAATTGGATCAAGATGGTACTTAAGAGAGGTCATTTTTCGATTTTTTTCAATAGTTATTTAGTGCCACGGGAAAAACTATCGACAAATTACAAAACCGCTAAAAAAGGGGTTTTAATTTCTAACGCTTTGTTCATCACCATATAAAAAATAATAATATACTTAGTAATATCATAGACTGACTGACCGTCTTCGCTCAAAATCGTTTTCTTATACAATGATATTATATCATTGAATTCAAATTTAACACCATCCATTACAGTGACCCACTTCACACTTGTAACCTACTGTACAGCAGAGGGACACCCACTTGCCCACCTTTTTTTTAAATACTTTTTATGTAGGTTATGTATCTATTGTACATTTAGTGCGCAATTACAGTTTAGAGACACCAGTACAAAACTAATAAAATAGTTTTGACGCTCGTCTTGTCGATATTGGCGCAAATAGAGTGTAGCTCAGTCCTTAATTAAAAATTATCCCCCGCGCCAAATATTATAGTCAACATCAATCAGGGCTGTATTTACACTTTTGCGCTCTGGATCAACAATATTTGTACGCCCCCCCACCCCAAAAAAAAAAAAATGAATCCACTTTTTAATTGTTTAGTTATAGTTATTTATTTATGAACATTTTGTTAAAAACAACGATCACGATGATAATATATTATTTTTATTATTATCAAAATGTATAACAACATACAATTGTACACTATAAAAAAAAATTTAAAAATTAATAGTTATCATTGTTTGACAAAATGAGTGAGTTACGCCAAATGGCCGTTGTTATTTGTATAATAATTTATATTATATGTTATATTAAATTATATTGTTATATAAAATTATTATATATGTTATTTTATATTTATATAATATACACCAGCGCCTGGCTGCCCCCCTAAATGTGTCAAAAATTGGCCACCCGGGGCAGATGTCCCCGTTGCCTCCCTTAAATATGGCACTGACATCAATACACTCCAATGTTTTATTTGCACTTATATTATATGCTTATAGATAAAGTTCGTAAAATCGTAGAAAATGGAACTAAACTTTCAAGTACATTATAGGAAAAATCAAAATATATTTAGGCTTTTATAAAGTAACTAAGGGCCGTATTCGTAGTCGATGCTTAAGAATAAGTATAGCGCAGTTGTATTTCAGCACCTACTTGTAGTTTGTACCAATAACACGGTATATTTATTATAAAGCAATTCAAAAATGACTGACATTAAAATTGTTAGTTAATTACGGTGTTTAATTCATTCAATGATTTTATTAGATTTTGAACTTTTTTTTTATATAGAATTGATTTACAGATCACAAGTTGTAGTAAGTAGGTTAGTAGGTACATTACACAATACTTAAATTTAGTTCATCATATATTTGAGTTCTTCGGTCGTGTATTTTGTTAATCAATTGATTATATCAAATTGTATCAAATTATACATGAACCTTTAAGATTCACCAATAAATAGATACCGAAGAGCAAAAGCAATTTAAATTTAAAATGTATTTTTATTTTATTTTACACAAAATTGACTCAAACAAAAGCTATACAAAAACGTAAAGAAAAATCAGAATATTGGTAAACGACTATAAAGCTGTAACAGAAGATTGACTTCCAAAACTATTCAATAATCAGGTCTGGCATCACCTTTCGGAGCAATAAAAATGCATTAAAGTTTAAATTCAATATATTTTCTGGTAGGAAAGTGAAGCTAGTTAATACTAGGGGGTAAAAAATAAAAGATTCCAAGAAAGTATATTTTTAATAATTGTGAATAACAAAAACAAATAGAGAAATATGGGAAAGTATAA
The DNA here is from genome assembly GCF_005508785.2 of Acyrthosiphon pisum. Classification (NCBI taxonomy): domain Eukaryota; kingdom Metazoa; phylum Arthropoda; class Insecta; order Hemiptera; family Aphididae; genus Acyrthosiphon; species Acyrthosiphon pisum. Next base: position 7,853,904 of record NC_042494.1, read on the forward strand.
TGTATTACCTATAGGTACCTATGTATTATATTATATTATATATTATTTTAAATTGTATTTGTGTTAAGCTACAAATAAAATACACTGAACAAAACTTATAATTTAAAGTTTTAAACTAACTATAAATCATACAATATTATTACACCTATTATGTATTGGTAAGCCAATAAATAATAATATCCAATACTTAAAATTATAAGAATAGCACAAAACATTAGTATCTGTACGTCAAATGCTCATATGATGCTATTAGAGGAGTTTTAAACGCTCTATTGATAGTGTTGATAAAAGGAAACATTCATTTTCGGTTTTGAAAACCTCACAAAATATGATTTAATCTTAAATCATAATTCATAGTTTAGTTAAAAATAAATTTTTGGGGCAGACTTTTTGCCCCAAGTCCTCCCTTTGGTCACGTCCGTGCGTATCGTTATTGTTTCTCCGCGCACTCGTTTCGGAATCGCATCCAAAAAATTCGCCGTGTCTTAAAATATTTCAAATGTATCATTGTTCAACACGCGAAAAGGAAAGTGAAGACTGTATGACATAATAATATACGCCGCCACGTGTGACATGTATTGATGTGCTTAGGTAACAGCTGTATACGCATAATACAGAGCGTAGAAAATATCGATTTTCGATGGCAATAATATTCGAGTGGCGGACCACTCCGTACATGTACGCGTGCACGCTTCGCCGGGACCTAAATGTGTGAAGAACCGTCGTGGGACTGTGGGAGTGCCGGGAAATCCGACTTGACAGCTAACGCGTTAAGGTGGTATAATAATAATGTGTACGCGTGCGCCCGTTTTTAGGGGTTTACCCCTTTTAGTATAAGCTTACGGTGGGCTCAACATCGGGAAATGCGTGACAAGGCGAATCCGCACGTGTCCCCGCTTTTGCGGAAAAATGCGATTTCGCTTCTTTCGTGTGTGTATATAAGTGTATTGTATAATGCACGGTGCATAACTATGTTATATTATATACCTAGTGCAGCTGGCATGGCTGCGGTGGTCGCTCGCCGAGACATTTCAACAAACCGGGCGGCCATCGCAGCTGCAGACCTGCAGTGAGATTTTCCGACGCCATTGAATATTATAACACAACGAGCAATATCATTACGACGAGTGATTATAATCATAATAGAACACACGTCATCGTCCGATCAATCGCCACGGTTTCACGATGTTCTCATCGTTCAATATGGTATAAATTATAAATTGTGTGATGTAATGTGGTATAATAATATCAATTACCTAGGTACCTACCTACAGTAATAGGTATTACAAACTACAAATAAATTCAGATTTTATGCCGTCGTTGGTAACACAATATCACTAATATCGTTGCCCGCACGATTGTCGATAATCATTAATTTATTCGAATAACTATAGAGACTAATGCGCGGATAGGTACACGTGTGCAAATGTACAATATACACGGAACTGTGTTAAATATAACTCGTGTAGGTCTAGTACGAAACGGGATAATCTGTCGAGAGGTTTGAAAAATATGTTTACCGGGCTGGATTACATTAGGGGGGGGGGGGCTGTGGAGCAGCGAATAGACCCGAAAGTACTTGGCCGGTATTTTGGAATGAAAAAATTAACGTAATACTGAGTTTGGGAGATATTTGACTACACGTATTATTATAAGCATTGGTTATAATATAATACACATTGCATTATATAATCAATGGTATGAGTATATTTACATTGTATATCGCGTATGATTGTACATAACACATTATTCAGAAAATATAATAGTCGAACTGAGACATTTGATTAATATATGATGTTAATTTATTGGGCTTCGATATTACGTTCTATTGTTATTTGTTAATGAAATTAAATATTCGGATTGGATTCCGCCGAATACGATTTAGTTCCGCGTATGATCGTATGTATTAGTTCATAAAGCTTGATGCACAAGTACGTATTGTTTCAATACCAACGATTTTTGTATGTTGTATGTCGTGAAAGTACCAAACACCAATTATATCCGTGAAAAATCAATTCATTTAAATGAGGGATTTTATACAGTAATCAATAAGCATAATAACAAATTTAATGGCACACTTTACCTATTTCCAAAACAAATTGGGAAATTTAAAATAAGTTATTTTTTTGAAAACCAGTACATTTTAGTAACAAATTTTCGTTTTTGCTTACATTCCTACTATTTTCACAATTAACATCAAAAACTTACACAGTTCAATTTCTAATCAATTTCATAATTAAAAAAAAAAAAAAATCAAATTAAAAGAACGCTGTTCGAAAAATTCAACACTGTAAAGATAATCATTTAAATTTTTTTTTTATGTATGCCATTAATTTAGAATTTTCTTATATAGATTAATGTTGAAATAAACACATATTGATTTTCCGCGAAGACACAATTATACAGGACTTCTGGACAGACTGTAGGTATATAATATATAGCCATAGGTACATAGGTACACGTATTTATGATTTTATATACACCCTCCTCCATCTTCATCAGATTAAATCGAAAATCGTGTTTTATATTTTATAAGAAGATGTGATATCGAACGTATTATAATATACACTATACATATAGGTATTATATTATATATTTATATCTAATGGTGTAAATACGAAACCCTTTATAAACTGTATATAAATAAATATGTATGCTATTTAGCGGACGTTTCGTTAAATCGTTGGTAATATATTTGCATACGGAAATGTTGCCTTTTTTGGCAAAACATTTTACGCGACACGTGTCATTCGGTGGACCCTGCTATAAATATTCATAACGATATAGTGGCGCGAACGGACCAAGAAATCCGCTATAAAGTTTCATTTAGAAAATTGCACCGATATGTGACGTTATCTATATAGGTATGTACTTCACACGGTGTTGTTTTGCATATATTATCGACCCGTAACGACCGAGCGAGCGCATATACATATTTATTATATAATATTATGTACCTTGTGTGAGAGTTTAGACGCACAATAAACAAAACGAATGCGTGCGACCGAGACCCTCGGAGTCTGGTCGCTAAATCGCGAAAACAGAGTGACACAGAGCAACGGCATTAGTACATAATATAGTTTGTTTCTCTAAGTGCACACACTTATCATTTGTCTTATTTTTTTACTGTACTGCGAAGACCGTTTGCGTGTCCGGTGTGTCGGGATGTAGTACATAATATTATTTACGTTGGGTTAAGTCATTGGCGTATCCATATGGAGGGGGGGTGATGGTTTTAATATTATAAATATTAAAAAAAAACTCATTAATAAATCATTTTAAGATAACATTTGTCGACAATTAATTTTCAACCCAATTTTCGTTAATTACCGAGGTACGATATATTTTCGGTAGATACCGCATAACCGATAATAAACAAATACCGGATACCGTCATACCGATATCGGAATTGAAACACCGCCAGTCCTACACTATATCCATAAATGGCATAAAAATCTTCAAGTTTTTAAAAATACAGTCCATGTCCGTGCATAGGTACTTAAAAATTCCCAACCAACGAGTAGTAAAAGGATGAATATGACCATATGGGTGTACGACCACGATTGGTAAATCAGTGAATCACCCTATACATAGCTGGGTGCCTGGGTAATGGATATTATAACTGTAGGTGCGTGTGACGTGCAGTGTGTAGCTGATGTATTCTATAGTCTATACAACTGCTCATACTCGTGGACGTTATACGATGACCTGACGACGCGGAGTGTCCGCCGTCGAGCCGTTGGTTTGTATATAATAATAATATAATAATAAAATATAAGACACGTGCGTTTGCTATTGTTTCGTAAATTTATAATGGTCCGACGTCGAACGTACATAATATTATATGCGGCGTATATATTGTACACGACGATGTTTTATGGTCACGACAATATGATATTTTATCGTTTATCGCGTATACCTACGACTTATTAATCAATATAATAATTATTGTTGTTTTATGCCGACGCGGGTTGTTGTCGTGCGTTAAAAACAAAAAAAAAAAACTAACATGTAACAATAAAAAATGTAAAACAATAGGTGCGGACACGATTGATATCGCAGCCATTCCGGCAGCCAATTGCGAACATTGAACGACGATATACATCGGCGTATAATATAATACCAGTATAATAGGTAATAGTGTGCACGATGTAATGAAATGACAACGGCATAAAATATCGTAAAACGATGATGTTACCTAATATGACGTGTGATGATGGTGAGCCCAAATCGAGTTTTTCGCTTCGGGAGTTCGGAATTACCAGCTGTATACCTACATAGGGCAATAGGGCATGGCGACCGTATGATATTATTATTATTATTATTATGTATTTCGATCGGTTCGGCGAGTACCCATCATCAATATTTTCGTTTTCCGTTGATATACCGTATTATATATACGTGCTGTGTGTACGTAATTATGCAGTGGTGTAGTATTAACGCGCCATTTAGGTGGAGATAAAATATATTATTTTTATTTTTCGTTACTGACGATTTTTTTTACATATTATATTTTTATTAATTGCACTTTATATTGAACATTTTCATAAAAATGTAATTTTAATAAAATCGCACGTCGTCATTTTATTCTTAAGTTTACCAATGTTACATTTTTTTTTTTTTTTTATCGGCGTGTTATGATAATTTGAGGGGCGCATTTAATTATATTCATTATAAGTTAGGTTAGACGTTAGAATTACCCAACACTACGCTACTACGTAAAAATGTGAAATTATTACAGAAAAATAAAATAATACTGGATCTTCCGTGCCGTTGAACGAATTATTCGAATAACTTCGATATGCACATCATAATATAGTCTGTTCTGTGAAATTGCTGAATAAAAATACCCGGAAAAAAACTCCGAGGAACTGAGAAAGAACTGCGGAAAAAATCCCTAGAAAACAATATTACTTACACAACATTTTCAATTTTTCAATGGAAATGATTAAATACATTTTTTTAAAACGTTAATACACTATTAAATATTAATATTTTATTACAAGTATTGAAATATATTTGTGGGCATGTTAGGTATAGGTACTGATGAATTAATAAATATATTTTATTTAAATATCGTATGAGTAGGTACAACAATTGTTTAAAATCAAGTATTGAAGAATCATATTAAATTTAATGTTTAAAATATATATTAATGAATACAATTTAAGTTACTTTTATATTTATCATTTTTATTATAATTTTCGAGTATAACAACAATATTTTTGTTTTATATGCACTATAATACATCAGTACATGTAATTTTCTGTAAAAAAATGAAATTAAGTTTTGTTATTTTTATAAGCTTTAAAAAATATAATTATTATTACGAGTTATTTTGAAGAGTCTTACCTACGACATTACCTATTTAAAAATATAATTATTATTACATATTTTATAAAATATTTCGTATGACCGATAAACTGAATAAAAAAGTAAAAACTGTAATTATTAAATAATAGTAAGGTAATGAATATACAGTTAATTATTAGGTACACCGTTTTCTCATATTCTGCTATATTGAGTTCAAACGATTGGCAATATTTATTTTGCTACTTCAAGTTCGGTAGTATTTATATTTTATACTACATGGTTTTCTTTAAAATCATACTAATGCTTATTTTGCATAAGCCACAGCAACCTCAAGTTTCATTTTTCATGGAATAATTTTTTTGGAACATCGATTACGTTAGTAAAATACTAATCAAATCGTATTCACCTATCAAACTCAATTGTTATGCCGACTTTTTTTGTATTCGAATACGTTTTCTGAACACTTTTATTTGTATTTTTTATTCATTAAAAAAATACTTTTTTCCGATCCAGAAAAATAGTTTTAAATTTGTGACAAAACATATTATAAATCATGAACATTAATTTTATTCTTTAAACGAAATATAATATTGGCCCATGATATGATTATTTTTATAAACACCAATATGTGTTGTATCTCGTATGGCCCGTATCGGCCAAATCATATGTGGTCAAAATGTATAAATAACTTATGATCACGTTATAACTTATATGTTTAATTATTAATTAATAAATGTTAAATACCAATCATTCAAAAACTGTCAAAAACTAGTTGTGAAAAAAAGTATTCTTATAGTATTCGAATACTTTTTAAAGTATTCGAATATGTATTCTGAATATATTTTTTAAGAACTATTCGAATACGTATTCTGAATACTTTAATTCTCATTTATTCGAATATGTATTCCGAATACAAAATAAAAGTATTCTTTACAAGACTGATGAATATATACTTCCAGTAGGTAATTAATGATAATCTGGAAAAATAGTTTATTTTTGTGTTATAAATTCTGATACAAATATCACTAACCATGTATTGTGTATTGTATGTCCATGTGTATTGGAATCAAATTGAGTAGGTAGGTTGCTCATCGGACAGAATTTAATTACATGTAACAATCTTTTAGCGATTTTTATGAACATTTGTCGTTACTACATACTATCGAGTTTGATTAAGATCAAATAGACAATTGCGATCTGTTTTTGTAATTTACTAACGTAAATTGAAGAAAAATAAAAACTTACCAGCCTGTACCTAACTTAGGAGTTAGGCGGTACTAGGTAATCAATTTTTACTCAAATAAAGGACCCGGATCATAATCGTACTGCTTTTGTCTGTTCAGGGAGATAATATATTTCCCTAACTCCCCTGACCAGCACGCCTCTCCGCATGCTATTTTTGTATGTGAGATGATACGTCACAATATTACAACCATAATATGGTTGTTTGTCTGAGCACTGCAGGACGGCGACGACAGGATATGAACTTTCGTATAGTCTTGAGGGAAAAAAAAAGAAAGTAAAGTTTAATTCCCGTGAAACGGTCTTTGTTTTTCAACTTTTTACGTGACTGTTACGTTTCATGCGCAATAATAATAATAATAATAATAATAATAATAATAATGATAATATTTCATTTATATATATATGTACAATAATATACACATACGTACAGGACGCATTTACACTAATACAGATAACATTATATGCATACATATTATGTATAGAATGTCGTCGTCGTCAACAGTCAACACGCCTCGCTCCGTCGACTACGTAATATATATAATATATAATATTATTCAATGTACTCGTAACTATGCGTGTGCCGTATAGCGAGAGAGTGTCATGAAAGGCCATCGCAGTAATATAATAATTGTGCAGTTCTTCTCTCAAAATATTTCTCTCGCGTGCGGCGTGCACACGAATTTATTTCACAGATCGATTCTTTTAAATCGAACAGTACCATCTGTATTTTTTGAAACCATTTGAAAATTTTGAGGTTATAAACTCTCTACGGTATTCGCTTTATACGGTTCGAAAAATCCTTACCCTCTTCCTCACCAAAACTAAAAACACAAAACGGCCGAAAACAACGTCAACAATACAGACGGATCCACCAAACGGCGTTACCAATAACATTATCGTTATTATGATATTATTATTATTTGCTTAAGAGGACGTCCCACTGACGATTGAATTCGGTGTACATAAACAAGTTGACACAGCCGGTCGGCTTTAAGTCTACAACTGATTTTAGACTTTAGAGTGATATTACACTGACGAAAAATCTATTATAATATGAAAACGAAATATGACAGAATTTAGGAAAGTGACTGTATTATTTTAACAAAAGTTATACAACTTACAATTGTATAAAAAATACTTATACTTATACTTTACATAACAAAAACTTGATACAAGATGTCGTCCAAAATGTAGTAATATTTAATTTTTATAGTAAGTGTTTTAACCCTGAAATTACAATAGAAGCCGTAATACAGCTGATGTACGTCAACATTTTTAAAGCATTTTCTATACAAATTTTTAATCGTGCTACAACTAACTACAAACGATAACGACACAGCGGATCACACCCATAGGTATGTTATTTTGAGTTGGAATTTCACAATATATATTTTAAATTTTAAACCCCTTAGCAAAATGCCGACGAAAAGTTCTTTAAACTCTTATTATATCTAAAGCTATAACGTTTTTACGGCCATTTAAATTGTTTTAAACCGTTTAAACAAGCAGCCTGCAGCTACCATCATAGTACGATAATATCATGTTTTATAGGCAACTATAATCACGATGGAGACTCTGGCCAAATCGAGTGAAATGAGTCACAAGCTGCACTCTGTAAACAGTGTTGCTTTAAAGTTTGGAAACATTCTGCGCGTGTACAATAATATAATATAATACATGCGCCTAGCCTTTTCACGAGTATGTTATACGAAACGTTCCTAAAATCATTATTGGACACCTTGCGGTAGGTAGGTGTACACCCTATATGCGCATATATATATATATATGTATATTATATTATATAGGGCCGTTTAGGATTTGCGCGTGGGTCATTGCCGATTCAGCGACAGTCTCCACCTCGCGCGCGAGAAAACTTCTGACCAATTTCAGCGCGGAGAAATCCACAAAGTGTGGGGGGGTGAGGGGTGGTCGGGTGGGGTTGGGCGCATCTCTCTGCCGTGGCGACCATTATTATTATTATTATTATTCCGCTTCCGAAGCTGCTACTGCTGCCGCCGCTGACGCTACAGCCGTGCACGTGATCGGCGCGCACAATAACACCGTGATTGTCGTCGGCGTCTATACCATACCACGTATACCTATATAGTATGGGTTATAGCCTTACATACAGTGTGCCGCGTTCGGGGATCGGGGGGGGGGGGGTGTACGTCGACGGGGTTCATGCTCATCTCGCCGAATCCCGAATCGCCGACGTCCCGTTTTCCCAACAGATTACTGCAGATGTACCGCGGTCTTATTCGATTCATAAAATCTTCCAAATATTGGCCTATACTGGCGAACAAAACACCGACATTCAACCAAGATTAAAAAGACGATTTTAACAGCGTGATGACGTGTCCAATGCTATGCTAAATTAAAAAAATCTGTGTTATATTTTCAACTATTGCCGAATGTCCACGCCTGGCAAGTTTTGAGATTTTCAACGGCCCTGTTTGTAAGAAAAAAAATCGCAAATGACGCCACGTCGATAACGTATAATAACATAAAACTGTGAAATGCAGTACAAAGGTATCGTTTATATGTAAAGCGATAAAACATCACGACGGTTATTTTTGTGATCGAATTATTTCTCATCACCGACCTCCTTAGACCAAATCGAATTTGGTTTTCAACAAAAACCGATACCTAATACAAAAACGAATTGTAAAATAAATACCCGTATGCAAGAGTCGCGACTTTCTTTTCATTTTTCAACTACAATACGACCTCCATCTACGGATAAAATTCTCATATTGCAGTCAGATTTGACCAACGCGCTAAGGAGGTTGGTGGTCATGATTTTCCTTTGCGCAAGGGTATTAACACTAATTTTTACCTATCTATTCAGTGTTTTGTATACTCACACATTTGCGTTATAAAACTGAAAAACCGATAAATATTTAAAATTATATATTCTTGATAAAAATGTTTTAATAATTATTTTTCGATTGACATATAACAATATATAATATAATCAGTAAAAAAGTCGAGAAACTCTAAAATATTATTGTTTTCTGAATCGCTAAAAATTATTATATGTAGGTACCTAGTAATAGCCAAATCGATTAAAGACGGGTTTGCCTACATTTTTCGTTTAATAATAATAAGGCCCCCTTCTATACGTTTAAATTTAACATTATACTCAGATCTAAAAATGAATACATTAAAAGAAACCTCCATTAAATCCTACACACATTACTACAACTCACTCTCCGATCAGAAATATTTTAACAAAAAATGTAACCAAATCCCGGCAATCCTCCCAAATGACTAAAAAAGGAAATGGTGTCGCGACCTTCTTCCCGCAAACCCTTCGCTTAACCCTGTAATCATACCCCAGGAGTGTCATCAGTGGACGGCTCTCCCCCTAAATACAACAAGCTAAACCTAATTAACCTCACTTAAGCTTATTATACAACAATTGTATAGGCTGCTTAACCTCCCCCCACAAAAAAATTAAAAAAATCAAAAATACTATTCATCTCTATCAATAATAATTATAACAATAAATATACGAGATGAGTATTGAGATTGACATATGTATATAGGCTACGCATTTTTATTTACAAATATCATGAATGATTATGTGTTTCTTCTTTTTGGGATTGATCCAATTAAAAAATAAAATTCATTATGTTTTATGGTTGGGGGAAAGTAGGGGTGGAAGTATCATGAGAATCTCCCATTGGTCACTATTAATATATTATATATATACAGGGAGATTCACTATCACTTCACACGTTCACTATTTTGTGGTATATATATTTAGCGAACATGTTTAGTACGAATATCACACCTTGTCACGTAAATATAATGGAATGGATTTTAGTTTAATGTTAAAAAATCCATTGTTAACTTGAGGGTAGCTGCAGTAGGTATCCGTGATAAGTAATATCCAAGCTTTACAGAGTAACTGAACCTTGTTATATACATTACATTATATCGGAATTTAATATCGCACTCTCCTCCTGCTGCAGGCCCTGGACGCGTCACGCGTCATCGTCATAATGATAATAACAATAATAATAATAATGATATGTACCCATATATAATAGCATAATATGTTGACTATATTAGTGTATAAACCGATCGGATGTTTTTTCCTCTTAATTATCGTTACGGTTAAGGCCGCAATAACACGGGGCTTATATGGGATCAAAAATTAATGGACGGGGGCGTACCACGTCCATTATTTATTCGTTATCGCTAGACGATAATAATTGCACCTCCACTTCGTTGCTGTTCTATATATAGATACTTTATCCGACTTAATTATTATCATGATCACAATGTAATTTGGGTCCTTAGGACAACATATAACAATATTATAATGTATGTTTTGTGTTCACTATACTTCATTGAGCGGATGATGCATTATATTCTATACCACTTTACGGTAAGTACCTATATTACATTTTTTTTTTTATAGATACTTGTTTTTATTCTCGCTTAAATCTAAAATAATTACAGTCGAATCACAAACCGTATAATGTTTGGCGAACGTTAACAAATCAACACTTTTTCAATTAACTTTGGATACGTAAACCTACATTATTGTTCACTTGCATAAACTACTCGAGTTTGAAAAACGACACTAACCCAATTTAAAATTGGGATTCTCTCAGTTTTTCAGTTAAATTCTATAACTCATCCATCTTTGTTTTCCACCAATAGAATGGACGTATATTATGCTACGACACATGATAGTTGAATACTTTACACTTTTATAGAGTTTGTAGTACCTATAGGTATTATAACATTTTAAGAAACATTGAAAGTGTAAACGATATATACCTTGTATTTTTCATAAAAATTATATAAAAATATATGAATATCACTGAAATAATTTAGCATAATAAAACCAAAAATCTGACCCTGAAGCATATATTTTTTTGCTTGGAAAAATTCCCGATTGAAATTTTACAAAGAAAACAATATAATACTAATAAGATTTGTACAATATTTAAAAAATTAATCGATTAAATATTTATTGAAACATATACAATTATAATATATCATTATTTATTATGAGTTAGTGCATAGTGCACACGCGTCACCCTCGATATCATTTTCGTTCACTTCACTGTTAAATAGTTAAACGTTCATACCTACATTATATTATTACTGTTAATGAGAATGTTTAATTAGTGAACAGGAAACTTTAGCATAACAGCCTTCCGTGTTTAAACTAAAATTATCAAACTACCCTAGGTAGTAGATATTAAAACGACCAACACACGTAAATGTATACTACCTATATTATACTTATAAGTTATAATTTATAATAAACAATAGGTATACATTATATAATTTTTTATTAAATGAAATAAAATCCAATATGTGGAAATAAAATGAAATTTTGATTTGTTAGGGTTCTCGATGCATAATATTTAAAATGTAGGTACCTACAGATGATTATGGCATATAATATAACAGACTAATAATGATTAATGATTTTATTTCATACTTAAATCTGAGTTAATTCAAATATGGAATTCAACACTAATGGATCGTATTTCAATCTAGTTAACCTTCACTAAAGTTTAATTATAATCATTGACTATACATGAACTCGTTATTAATTAATATGTTTTGTGAGATAAAAAATGTAACCATTAAATGCATATTAGTTTATCGAAGTGTAATCACACTTTTATTATGTTAATACTATAATATTACAAAATTACATCTGTTTTTGTTTTTATTTATATCGTAGTTAGATAGCTATGGAATAATAACTTTTTAGTTTTTCTATAGTTTTCTCCCTTCAAAAAACTATTCAGAACTTTTAGACTAGAAATCTTGTAAATATGCAAAAAGTGGATTGCATATTTTCCACTATAGTTTCCTACACTATAAATATTGACTATCGCTACTGACGTTACTTCATATTTATGTGTGACCATTCATGAGTTTTCTAATAGTTATACGTCAGATGTAATGTAATATAGGTAATCAAATCTAAAAAAAAAAATTTTAATTAAAATATTTTGGTATAGTCTTAAGTTTTTGGATATAAATGTTTGTTATTTCACTTTAAATTTTTTTTCGTAAAATATTATATAGCATCATATCATACTCTACTTGATTTGTGGATGTGCGTAAATTTATGCGGTACCTACACACATTTTTGTTTTATAATTATATTGACACAGAACATCAATCACATTATAATGACGTGATTTCCTCCTTTGGTTTATTATCAAAATGTAACATTCAGATTTTTAATTTTATAGAATCTTGATTGAAATAATAATCAATAAATCCGCACTTGTATCAGTAGGTATTATTATTTTCGCTTTACGAGCATAATCTGTTCAAAAAATATGCATATTAAAAAGAATAATATTCGGGTTTAAATGAAAAAAAACCACAACGGAATGCTATGGAATTGATATTGATATTTTGTAATTGTTCAAATTTGGTAGAATAGAGAAAGATATCGTCCCGGCGGGAGATGATTTCAGCATTTGTTTTTATTTGCATCTCTGTTTTGTTATTCCGATTTACTTGAAAATTGTTTATTCTAGTTGGATAACACAGTTCGCGGAGGGTCTATAGATCGTGGGACGCGTTTCGATGTTAAGGACATTTAAATTACTGTGCACGACGAGTAAATAAACGTGCTTGAGCGGAGAGCATATTATATAGTATTAAATTCGAGTATGTGACACTAAATCAGGTCCGATGTTGACATTAATCGGCATTTAAATAATAAAAATGGTCTAATAAAATAATTTTAGCCAGTCATTTTTTCGACGTTTACGAAACGTCTTGATAAATGAGTGTGTGTGTTTTCAATATTTTGTTTAACTTGCACATGCACTTGTATTGTAATATAGAACTTACAGTTGACAGCAATATTATAATATATAACTTGCCGATAAACGGGAATATATCCACAGACAGGGACGTACGCAGAAAAAAGTTTCGGGAGTTGTTTTTTAAAATCAGTTATTGAATATTATAACTTTTTTTTAAATAAACGTGATATATGTAAACCTAGACATTTCGTAATAAGGAGGGTGTCTTAACACCCAAAACAACTCCGTGTGTACGCGTACCTGTCCACAGACCACAGTTATCTATATCTATATAAAACACACAAATTGTTTCTGCCTATATGTCCTTTATGCATTCTTAAACAGATCACCCGATTGCGATGAAATTTGGCACCTGGTGTAAATTAAACCTCGTGGAAGAAGATAGGCTACATTTGTCGCAAAAAGAAAAAAAAAGAGGTCCAACCCGGGGTGGTTTTCAAACAGGGACTCTGAGATTTACGATGGAAATTTTTGTTTATAAATGGTTGCTATTGGTTTTAATAATAATTATTATTATTAACGCGACAAGCCTGTGTATTTTAGTATCGAGTTCTCGAACCACGGTTTCGGTGGACCAAATGTATTTTGTGATACTTTAGAGTTAAATTACGTACGGTGCACGCGGGGCCGGCAATCTACCGCAGGTAAAGTGCCTATCTAATAGTATACTGCTAGCATAATCACATAGGCGAATCTCACGGATAACATCGGTCGGGATGGCCATAAATTAATATAATTTACACTTAAAAAGACATTACTTCCACAGTGTGTTACACCCAAAAGGAGTTCAACAATCACAGTTTTTTTCGGGCAACCCCAGATAATTCAGCTGTATAAAATATATTATAATATAATAGGCAACTGGAAATTGCAAAGCATTGCCGGGTCGGCTAGTTTTAATATATGTACTAAACCTAAACGCATTCTGTTATACTATCTTAGGTTGTATCACTTTGTGGACATAATTTACATTTTATATTTATAAATTATGTATTTTATTATAATAGTGACACGATTTGACAGGCTACCGAGCGAGCATAATAGCATTATATTTGTGTCATATTTATGTTATAGATGTCTTATCACAGTGTCCCAGACGATTTTATCTTGTTACACCTTATGTGTATTATTATTATATATGTATATTATTATATAGCATTTACCGTACTTTTCACCTCCCCGTCCTACGAGAAAGTCCTAAATAAGTCACTATTATATACGGCTGTTTAGAGAAGAACTAGAAATTATAATATTATATATTATAATAGCTGATCCCGTGCACTTCGTTACCCGTTAAATGTACAAACTGTATATGACTCAAACTTTGTTCAATACGTTATATAATATTTGGTGTATGATGTTCTAGATTTATCTTAACTTTTCTGTTGCCCGGAATAAAAATACTAATTCGCAGCAGTATATTATCAAATATAGGCAATCTACCTGCGGTAGATCGCGGACCCCTTGCTGTTTGTACGTACGTGTATGACTTAACTCTAAAATATCAAAGTTATATCAAGTTTGTCGTTTTTACTTAATTCCACCTACGGTTGTTTAATATAATCAATTAATACAAAATCCTAACCTAACCTAACCGTAAAAAAATTCGATGAATAAAAAAATAAATAAATTACTATACGTTTTCCTCCGAACAGTAACGATGCATCCTTCGTCTGCGCAGGATTACTTCTGCGTATTGTTTCTCATCGTTACGTATAAATTAACTTACATTATGTCGTTTAAATTTATCACATAAATAATTTTTAATTCGCGTTTGAAAAATGTAACATTAAATTTATTCTCAATATAAGAAATATTGTAACTAAGCACTGCATAACCATAACCATAATCATCCCAGACAACTATAAGTTGACTCACGATCTACCGTGGAAACGTCTTGTTTAATCTAGCAATTTTTATATTTCGTGCTTTATTAGAGTTTCTTGAAAGATTAGACTTACGCTTTCGTGGCATAATTCTTAAATGCTATACTTTCAAACCACAGAAAGAAAACAAAATATAAAATATAAAACAAAATCCGTGATTGATTAATTGTTTTTTTTTTACGGCAACCAATAATTTATTATTAGAATCCATGGTGACCATTTATAAGCAAAAATTTCCACCGTAAATATATAATTCCCTGTTTGAGCACATACCCTGGTAGGACCTATGGGGATGATTTGTAGTCTATGTCTTATTTTGATGTATACGCTATATTATTGTACAGTTTCATTAAAATCCATTCAGTAGTTTTTATGTGAAAGAGCAACAAAGTAACAGACTTTCGAATTTATAATATTAATAGGATAGGATATATTGACAAAAAATAATAATACAAACCAACAAACATGCCCGATTAACCAATAGCAACCAATTTATATAATACTAAATACACTATTATTTTTTATATAATATATAACCAATAGCAACCATTTATAAACAAATATTTCTATCGTAAATAATAATATTTTTATTTCATTTTTTTCTGGACAACCCTTATCACTTAGGGGCAGGGATCAAAACCGGTTTAACCGAAACCTAAGACCTTAAAAAACCGTTTTCAAAACCCAAACCGAAACCATAGAATTGAAAAACCGCTCTTGTACTGTTCTTGAAAAACGGATTAAAATTTAAAACTAATGTCGGTTTCTTTGAATTCCATAAAGTTAATTATATTATTTGTAATTCTACTATTTTTATACGAAGAAATTATTATGTTTGGATTTATTGATAAAAATCCCGATGCAGTTACTGAGTATTACGAAATATTAATATAATATATATTATTACTAAACTTATGATTGAAAATTGAAAATACAAATAATATACCGTATGATGTTATTGTAATATACAATTAAATATTAATGTAATCGAATAACGATCTCAACCATAATATGGCAACATAATATTATGTCGAATGCAAAAGTAGGCATGAGGCACCTAAATTAGGTACAAAATATTCAAGTTAATAACACGAAATTAGTTCTGCTGAACGTTTATTTGTTATATCGTATATTGTACACTAATTATACAAAGAAGCCATATTTCAGGGCTTTAGACTCGGCCCTTATAATAGTTAATAGATAATAAAAATCGAATCTACAGTAATTAGACAGGAAAATAAAATGGAAATTTTTAAAAACCGTTCTTTAAACCGATAAAATATTTGAAAAACCTTTTTTAAAACCGAAACCAAAACCAAAAAATTTAAAAAACCGGTCTTAAAACCTAAACCAAAACCAGAAAATTTAGAAAACCGTTCTCAAGAACTAAAACCGTAACCGTTAAAATCCCTGCTTAGGGGTATGAAAAATAGATGTTGGCCGATTCTCATACCTACTGAATATGCATAAAAAAATTCATAAAAATCGGTCAAGCCGTTTCGGAGGAGTATCGAGACTAACACTGTGACACGAGAATTTTATATATAAGATTATAATTTCGGCGAAGCATCTAATTTGTATTGATGGGTGAAACGTACGAGTAAACTATTGTCTGCAGACTGAATTCGTAAATATCCGAGCCCAATAAAAGTATTTGTTTCAGCCTATACAAAATGGTAGGGGGAGTCTTTTTGTTAAAATATATTTTATTGATCGTGTAGTCGAAATTTTTGGATTTCGTGCGCGGTGTTTCAATCGTTAACTATACCTATTTTATCTAAACACGATTGTAAAAATTTAGTTCGTATTAAAGAAATGTTCTTTGTTTTATAAAGTGTCTCTCTATGGACTTTTCCGGTATATATTTGGTGGTCGATGAGTACCTATAGGAAACTTCGTCCAATACTGAAAACAATGATTTGTGTAGTATGCAATATCATGGGCCACTGCAGGGCTGTTCATAAATACATTTTCATGCTAGTGAGCTATATTTTCTAAACAATTTAAACGTTTACTCAAACATAATTTCCTGAAAGATTTATCGTATTGTAAAATGAGTACTCGAATACGCGTTAGCACGTACGTATAAAATGGTCTCTATATATAATAATAATAATAATAATAATGATTATTGTTTATGTTAATTTTGTGAAAAACCAAATATCTCGTTTAGATTTTGTTTGTAATCCGTTTATATTGTTGACAACTAGGCTATAAGTCACAGAGTTTGGTACACAATACGTTGGGGATGTTGTACAATATATAATAACTCCGATTGGCGCGTGCGTTATTTATTGAGGGTCGACTCGACGAAAAGCACAATATTAATCGTATTTCGTATTTTTTCAAATTATGATAATTATAACGTGTTTTGAAATAGACTATGAACTATGTTTGAAACTTGAAGTATAAGGTATATCATAGGTAATATTTTATGCAATAGTTACCTGTGATAAAACATATACCCACATTTTTTTTTATAGCACATAAATGAGGCCGTATATAGGCAACATTATTTACATAGCATATTGTCGTATTGTCGGCTTATACAACCACGTGCAATGTTATAATACTATGCAATGAACTTGAACTAGAAATTCGACGCGAAAATAATAAACGAGTCCGGTTTACGCCATGTTATTAAGTAATTAATTTATTCAACTATTATATAATAATGCATTGTAGAATAATCATAGTCGTATCTATATCACAGATACGTTATACAGATACGTATATACTATGCATAAATTTGATGTATCTTTTACCTACTTTATTGTACACACGCACATTGCATATACAATATAAATATAATATATTGATAATGATGATCGTATTAAAATTGTATTAATGTTTGTAATAGAGATGAACAATGGGATTCTGAAGTCCCAATAATTTTTAAACTGTCGGGAATAACTTTATTTATTGTATAAGTAATATTCTAACAACGAATCCAAAATATTATTATGAATCAAAAAAACAAATAATTATGTCACAATTAAAAATAAGAGGTATTCACTAGGTATATTTATGAACAAAAATAATGAACAAAAAAATGCAAAATAATACATTAACTCCATAAAAAAAAAATAATAAATTATTTATTTTGATTTTGTTATTTGTAGTATTTGTACCTAACGTAACGAACAAACCAACAAAACTGTTAATCCAATAACTCGGTGGTAATTCGAAAATTCTCGGTAGTCCGTCAAATTCTAATATGATTTTTAATTTTTCATCAGAATCCAGCTTTAGGTACACGAATATTTACTTCAGTATTT
This sequence comes from Acyrthosiphon pisum, assembly GCF_005508785.2. Classification (NCBI taxonomy): domain Eukaryota; kingdom Metazoa; phylum Arthropoda; class Insecta; order Hemiptera; family Aphididae; genus Acyrthosiphon; species Acyrthosiphon pisum. Next base: position 7,872,450 of record NC_042494.1, read on the forward strand.
TTTTCGTGGTTAATTCCCAATCATATTATATAGCATGATTAAAATTGTTGTGCCGCTTGACAAGTAACCTAATTTAGTGCTTTACTATCCATAAAACATAATTTTATGAAGTTATGAAATTTAAATTTTTTATATTATTTTATTTAAACTTAATTATGATCACAAATCTTTAATAGTTCAAATGTATGAACGAATTGATGATGAATTATAGTTTATTAAAATAATACTAGCCATTAAGAATTGAATTATCTATTACATATTATAGAACGTCATTATATAATAATAATTATATTTCACTATTAATTGGAATTTAAAGATTTCTGACTATCCGTCAAATCCTAATTAAATTTTTAATTAAAAATTGTTATCCAGATTCAAATACTCGTATACTTGGATAAATAATTCAGATATCTACAATTATATAATATATAGGGTGATGTTTTTTTTTTTTACGCTCGTCAGCGGGGTTAATTTATAGTGACCAGCCGTAGCCCATAAACATGTGTTGCTGGTGCCGTCGGTATGACATTAAATGTATAATATCGTGTTGTTTAACGTCGTCGAATTTCAAACAGCTATTTCGAATCGACACGGACCAATACATATTATATGCGCACATATAATATACAGAATTCATGTCAATAGCACAACAAGCACGTGCGGCGGTACTGCCCGCGGCTGACCCGTTATTATATCAGCTCTACAATATACGTTCCCGTTGGTTGTGACTTGGTTGGTTAACATGGCGTAATAAGTATGTCCAAGTGGCAATAGTATCGTGGATGTTGCATATGTTTGCGCAATTATTTATCCGTTACTTTGTACGTTGTCGGCAGTTCGATTCGGTAGCGCGAACTAAAAGAAGGCACGGTTCTTCATGTTGGCACTTGGCACCCACCCCAATATTATATGTGAATAAGACCTCCCAAACAGCTATTTTAGTTTAAATTATAGTATTTTTCGTATAGGGGTTCCATCCTTTTATGCTGAAGTCTGACAGATATCTATAATATTTTTAATCCGTTCCTGAAAACTTGAAATATTTCATTTTTTACGACTTACCCAATAATAACACGTGGGTATGGGATAAAAACTATTAAATATATACACTATTAATTCAACGTGAACAAATCTTTAAATATACAAATCAAAATTTCGTAATAGAATTCTCATTATTTTAAGGGGATGTCAGCGCACCGTTTGTTTTCTCTCTCTGGCCTACGCGCAACATATAGACTAATCGCATTTACGCAGAATCATATTTTTTTTTTATGTTTATGAGCAATCTTAGTGTAAAATCATTCATTACAATAATGATAGAGTATAATATTTTTGAGGGTATGACTTATTGACTTGTCTAAATATTGTCTCAAAACAACTTAAACGTTGCTTAAATTTACTAAATCTTTTTTTTTTTATTGAAAGTCGAATACAAAGATAATAAAACCGATACGTCAAACCTTCAAAAATATTACCCTCTATAATTATTATAATAGGTTATTTCACATATTTTAATTGTTGCGCTAATTTCCTCTTAATAAATAGGCTATTAAAAAAAAAAAAAAATATTCGTGTAATATTAATTTACGAAAACTAAAAATGGATAATATAATAATACAATATGCAATAACTGCTGTATATAAGTACTAAGTCCAGGTTATATATACTTGTTATACTGTATTATGCAGAGTAAATCCTGAATCACCATAGCCGCTACAACTTGCAACGATTGTGCCCAAATTCCAGAGAATTAAATTTTCACTAGAACAGACATACAATATTTTTTCCCCCACCGTCGACGTCAAAAACAATAATACGCGCGTAGCAGGCCGTGACCGGCTGGTATGGTCATTGATGATTTATGTCCTGTAGTCGTGCTTCCGTCTGCCTGTAACCCTACAACACCCTTAAAACATCCCTAGCTCTATAGTGATACATCCTATTCTATTTTTCGTCCATGTATGTTATTATTATACACCCGAAATACTGGTGAACGTTACAATTTTTTTTTCTGACGCAGCTATAATATTTAATTATTTAAACATTTTTTTTTCTTTCCGAAAAGGTCTTTAAAAATATATCGAGGCGATTGATTTAGTTAGATACATCTCTTTCGAAATTTAAAATAGATAAGTCAGTAATTAGTAAATCTATCTTGTATAGTGTTTCCATACGTAGTCACTATATTGCCGGGACTGTACCGGCTTTAAATGTAGCGTCTCGTTGTGCCGATAAAGTTTGAGACGGCCAAGCCAATCAAACTTCAATAAAATTTATGTTTACATTTTTTTTTATTTTACTTCACATTTCTGATAGAAAAATAATATCGTTATAACAAATGATAAAATAATCAAATTTATTATTTGATTGACTTACGAAACCTATTTTAAAATAATTTTCTCGACATGGTGACGACAATTATTGATGAATACGACCACTGTTTTTCTATATATAAAATATGGCATCCCCAGTGGCGTAATTACGGGTGGGGGATTTGGGTGTCGTATCCCCCCCATGACCTTTTTTTTTAAGACTGGTTAACTACATTTACCTATGTACTTCTTTATCTAATAATATATTTTTTTTATTATTGATATCAAATGCCTCGGCTAGCTGGCAGTTGTCCGAAAAATGATAAGAGTATTATTTTTTCGTGGATCGACGACGCTCGATGATTATCAGATTATTTTATCTAGATTAAAGACTATCGTCCCATTGAAGTATTGAACAAAAAATAACTTAATAATGATTTGTACACTTAATCGGAATTTTCGTAGTGACTTTCCTAGTTTCGTCGTTATTCGGTAATCGAACATCGGTTATAAGTTACAGTTACCACCAGCAATCGGCATTCGACTTTTATAGTTTTATAATTCATAATTTTATATTGTGATATAGGTACTGATATTAAATTAATCATTCGTGTGGAGTTTTGTTATTTAATTTTAATATTTACTATTTATAAATATATTGCACTGAAAGGTGCTTATAATAAATAATTTTTTTTTTTTGGGGGGAGGGCAAAATGGTAAAAAATGTCACCCCCCCCCCCTCAAAAATGACCAAATTACGCCACTGGGCATCCCTAATCTTGTATCATATAGTGTACCTTATATAAACTATTATCTTTCTCGGTGCACACGAATTGGGTACCAAGTCAAGCAAATGAACTTTTTTGAACGAATTTCGGCCCGATCGCATTTCGTGTTACTTTTTCACTTGACAATTTTTCTAGTGAGGTAAACGGAAAACTGGTACGGTCTGTTTAAACGTGGAATGCTGGTACGGTTCACAATAGTAAAGGTTTCCCAAGCTTTTATGAAAAAAAAAGAATAAAGTATCAACGATTATTTTTAATTTTATTTTACCGACGATCGACGGGAAAACACGACTCACGAGTGACTGCGAGTGAAAATAATGCGATAACGATAAGATACGATAAATATCTATTAATCAATAAATGTCATGAACTATAAAATACAGAAAGTTCTCATCAGTACAATATTACTCGCAATAGTGGATTGAGTGTGTTATTACTTCAATAAAAATTATACCTAATATGGACAATTTTGAAAGTCAAAGAGGCTCAGAGTTAATAGTATATAAGAAATATTCTTATGTGGTTTTGAGGAAGAATAATAATTCTATCAGGTGGAAATGCACACAAAACACAAATTTGAAATGCCCGGGAAAAGTTACAACTAATTTGATCAAACCGGTAAGTCATAATATTATTGCATTATAATATATTTTTATTTATGTATTTATGGAACTAACTGAAATTCCATTATGAAATGTAAATATTTTAGGACCCCTGAAAATTAAATTTTGAATAGTACCAGTTTTCCGCGTTTTTTATTTCTTTTGTTATAAATGGTATGGACCGTACCAGTATTCCGAGCATCTTCTAGTGGTTCCCAGTGGTTTCCAAATTTACTTATAACCATGTTCATTCTATTTTAATGTTTAAAATTTAAACTTTATAGAAATTAAAACTACAGACAACGAACAATTTGTACTATTTAATAACTCGGACTCTGGCATAGTTATGTTTTCATATCAATATAACTTGAGGTTTTTCAGTAAAATAAGTTTTTTTTATGTAAATGTACCTTTTGAATATTGTATCTACTAAGTTTTACCAAATAAATATGTGATTATGACAATTTATATTATGATATTATTATGTTTTTATAATTTAAATTGTTTACTAGTTAATGGGTATAATATATTATAATAAATTAGGTTAGGTTAGGTTAGGTAGGTACCGGTATTCATTAAGATGCGTTTTTAGACATGAGTGCGTTAATAAAATGTCGATGGTTCTATTAAATTCTAAGCTCATAAAACGGGTAGCTGATTCTCAATGAATTGGAAATTGTACTCGGAATTCTGTTTCGCTGTTCTCTGTACATATTACATCTAATGTTAATTACATTTTATTTCAACAAAACAACAGCTTTTCAGAACAATAAAGATAAACCATCCAGGTTCTAACAAACACATCCGTGGATAAACAATTATTATTATTGTGTTATTAAATTAAAACTTGCGGGACCGTATGGGTTTGTTGGCGAGCTAGATATCGCGCACGAATGGATTTATTGAGCTGAATAATTCGAGAAGATTTTATAAACTTTTCCATACTTCAACTCGAAAACCGAACAAGAAGAAGCGATCTTATAATAATATTATTATGTATACAGAATTTTATTATTGAAGTAATATAATATATTATTCTATTTTATTATTCTAACCTGAATTATATTCTATACGCTGTCAAAATGGATGAATTATTTTACAAACTGTATTTAATCTCCGTAATTTAAACTTTAAACTAATACAGTTTAATTCGACGATAAGAAATTAACACACGCCCAATCACTATGTGCCTATAGCAATGAACGTTAGAGTTTCAAATTTAATTACCCACGCATTGTTTGATTATGCCTAGGTAATGCCTAAATAGAGATAGAGTATAACATAATAATGATTACATTTCCATGCGATCGTATATCAAATAATTTGCATAGCTTATTTGATTAAAATATACGAGTATTGATTTAATAACACGCGTGTCGAGAAACGTGATGAAAATGCAAATGCAAAGATAATAAGTATCTAAAAAAAAAATAAATAATAAACTTAAAGTATACTATGTACCTAAATAGTGTATATTATGAATACGTTCATTGTAAAACACATTTTGAAATTCACACTATAATACTATATGCATAGTAAAAATCGATCATAATGTACCTACATGGGTATAAATATATTTTTTTAACTTTATATCGGAAAATACAATTTAATTCTACAAGTCTTTAATTGAATGTGAAAAATTCCCTATGTCTATATTATATTTTATATGTATAATGTATATAGAATACAGAACACTTTAAGGTTGAGTAACATGATTAGTTCCAAATGTAAATACTATAAAGTATTAGGGAGTCGTGGTGATTATTATAACTGTCTATCAAACGTGGACATTATATTAGAAAAAACTTATAGGTACCAAACTGTCGGGTTAAGTATTTGAGTAAAATATTTAAATACCTTCTAAGATGAAATTTTATATTGTAAATATTTCTGAAAATTCAAAAGAAAAATTCGTCATATTTCGGGTATTTTTATGATGATTATTATAATATTTTATTTATATTTATAATCAAATCATTAAAAATGTATTTGAATAATTTCAGTAGAAATAAAGTACATCTAGTAGGAAGTATCAAGTTCTAATAATAATTGAATGTGATATTGCAATTTTAAATTAGTAATTACCTTCTAATACAAAAATTAATTGTCTTACCTACTTGTAAAATTAAAAAAGTATTTAAAAACATACCAAGTATTTGCATTTGTTCTTAAAATTATTTAAAATATTTTCTGAATGGAAGTTTTTGCATCTGTATTTAAATACAATTTAAAAAGTGTTTTAACAAAGCTAGTACCCAAATATACTTGTAATAAAAACTTTTCTCAAAAAAAAAAATGTATGGGATATAATGTCATGTTTGTTTGGGCTATTAGGTTATATTTTTAAATATACCTATTGAACTTAACCGATTTATAGTAATTCCATATTATCTCTAAAACTATGATTTTTTATGTCTCATACAATAAGCATATTTATACTATTTCAATTGTATAGCAGTACAATATTCATATTATATACCTGATATAAACTGAAAAGTGAAAAAAATATCATACACACCCTTGTTGACCATCGGTCATTGATTATCATCATAAACGTGTAATATTATAGGAATACAAATAAGCTAATTATTTTGACAGCGTGTTGGTAAGAATTTAAAAATAAATACTTTCAGAATAAATTAAAAACATATTATGTGGTTCTAAATTATGAATCGTATTAACAGAAAATAATATAGGTAGTAATTTAACCGTATGTTACTGTATCGTATTGATACAGTAATAAAACCTTAAACCTGTAAAGTGTGTTTAATTTGACGATTTTTAAATTTCCGAATTTTAATCAAACTCTTCCCAACATTTGAATTACATGTTAAAGCCAGGTAATCATATAATTGTTAAAACTTAAAATACAACTTAAATGATTTGTTTTATTTGGAGATAAAATGTTGCAATATCATATATTTACAATAATTATATAGATACCTCTATCCATAATATAAATATCATACTATTATATGATTACCTATATAATATAATATTAGGATACCAATGATTGAGTGGTATTTTCGTCTACGTTGAAGTATTATGGTTTATAATTATATCATCAAAAGTTATAAAACCGTTGAAATTACTTCATAACATGTTGAGACAATGAGACATACACAACAAATATGAATAAAAAAAGTATAATATTAATAATACCCACACCCATAAGGTTGTTTGTGGCATAATACGAGCTTTAGTCTGTTCCTACTTCGGAGTGGGAGCAATAATGTATGTTAAGTTAAGTACTCGATCAGCGCATTCCGTTCATTCGTGTATACGTATCAATTATCTATAATTATTTTTAAAATTACAATTTAATACCGAGTTTGCAGCAATGTTTATAGTTCACCGTCCCTCGCCGTGCGTGAGTTTTTATAGTTTGAACCAGTTATCTATTATAACAGGGGATTTTTTTTTCTTTAAGGTAATAACTAATAAGTATGTTTCGTTTGTGGGTAATATTTTTTTTTATTTGGACACATTATATTATAATCGTAAAAATGATTTACCTATACCTATATAGGTGCACAATTAAAATTTTAATTTTAGAAATTGTACAAGGTTAAGTTTAATAAATGTTATTTTAAATAATATACACTCAGAAAATTGGGGCTTAAAGTGTACATGATTTTTTAAAATTAAAATTACAATTTACAGAAAAAATTATTACAATGTTTTTATTTTAGCAGAATTTGTAATTGTATTGTATTATTCTTTAAATTCAATGTTATATTAATAATAAGGTGTTTATTATTTATTGAAATATTGAAGGAGGTCGGAATATCAGTGATCGTTTTTAAACTATACTGATTTAAAAATTATCGTTAAACTCCTTAAAAAATGTATTTATCGATTTTTTCATAACTAAGAATAGGTGACAGCCCAACTTCAAGCATTGATTCCACTCTGCTTCATACATATATAGCCTATAGGCTAAAGGTTCATCTACATATTATTTAGTGTCAATATTATATGCATAATATACTTCATCAAGTTTTTGGTTTTTAAATTGTTCATAAATAATATTTTTAAATGTTTTAATAATTATAGTCATTAAAATAAGTTCGATATAATATGTAATAATTTATTAATATAGGATAATAGTAGTGTAATATATTAACTCGATTTTTGAGATCTAGTTATGAAATGTGTTGTGTTACGCGCATTGCGGAACACAACACAGTTAGTGGATTAAAAATACAACATAATAATTATTATATTAGAGCGTTAATTATTATAATCAGTCATATTATATGATATACCTATGCTATTAAATATAATATGTAATTTTAAACATAGTGAAAGACGTATTAAAATTATATGCTTTTCAATTTATGTGTAAATTCAGTAAATATCAAATATTTTACATTGCGCCTAACAAATATCTGATAAACGATTGTTAAATACAAATTAATTTATGATTACATTGTGTGGTATTTATTTTTATTTCATAAAAAACACTTTGTTTTTTAAATTTCAAAATGTATTCAGAAGTATACAATATATTGTAAGAATCATCTTGTGCTTGTCTCAGAAAGTTCAGATTGTCTCAGAATTACCTACCTACATTTCCGTATTATGTATGTATAAAATATATTATATGCTTGTATTACACTCTCTGTCTTGATATTTTACTTTGGCATAAACAAAATGCAATTTATGTTTAAAGGTACCTCTGACATTTTGGCATTGTGCCTATGAAAGAGTATACACAAGATAATATTTTAAAATCACAAAAGGGTGGTTTCATATATATAATTAAATAAAAATGTGTATGACTTACCTATTATAGTATATTATTATTTTGTTATATTTATCTAAATATTAATTTTGCTCAAAATGTTTAACAAGCTTGATATTTTTTAATTAACAACGTCTTAACAGGAGGGGGGATATAGTATTAGGTTCTAAGCAAAGACCGTCTGTCAGCCTATTAAATGGCCTATGTAAATATAAATATATTACTATTTATTATTATAGTACATAATTTATTTTATTACTATTAGCAATAAGGTGTAACTGTTCACACTTTCAATGGCCAAGTTCAGTGGAGTGTTATATGATGACGGATGGAAAAATGGTAGCCGACCAGAGACCGATATAAACGTCAGAGTTCTCTGGATTTTATGTAGTTTGCAGGAGAGAAATTACTATAGGAAATAATAATAATGGTATCCATATTTGATGATAATTTGAATAATAATTGTATTACGTTATTTAAATGTAAAGTTATTGCCTCACGGCATAAAAACTTTATTAGAAGAGAGAAAACAATAAATACATATTTTGTACCGTATAATATCCACACAATATAATGTATAAAATATTTTAAAGGAAATTATTATAGAATAGTGATAATCATTAATATAATATTTTTTTATGAATGTCTGAGTATTATATAGAGCCATACTGTGCGGGCACCCGATCACGGTATAATAATCAATTTATATACTGTATAGGTATTATAATAAATTTCGGATGGCCGTTTCTTGCGGCTGCGGCATACCTCGGGTTTGTACTGAATAAACACATTATTATGAGAATGGAATATAAATTTATTTACAATAAAAACAAATACCAGCTAAGGTTTTTATAAAGGCATGAAATATATGTATAATAAAGTATATATATGATATAACATAATAATATGTAATAACTAGGGTTCGGATTTGAAGGCAAATGCCTTTCTTTTATTTATCATAATAGAAAAATAATTTTTATACAAAAATGTGTTTCATTTAATTTCTTAGACGATGGATGCATTTTTTTTTTGCCTTTTTTTGCCTTTTTACTTATAAATGCCTTTTTGCCTTTTTTTTACCTTTTGTACTTATAAACTTATGAATTGCCTTTTTATATGAATTAAATGCCTTCTTTTGCCTTTTTTTACATTTTAAATGCTTTTTTTATTGATTATATTGCCTTCAAATCCGAACCCTAGTAATAACGATATGCCCATAGCCCATAGGACGCACCGAATTATGAGCTTGGAGACTACTCCATATTTAAAAAAAAGATAATATTATACAATACTGGCACACGGAGCTGGTTCCGTGTACATGGACCACGGTAATGGAGGAAAAATACTAGAGTGAGTCTCCGTTGGACACGACAAAACGGCGGACGAATAAAAAAATAAAAAGATAATAATAATAAATTGGCCGGTATTCGAGATACATAATTTTGAATATCAGATAATATTGGTGCATCGGACACCGCGTACATCAACGGCAAGGCGAAGAGAAGGTGTCGGTGAAATGCGGCGGTGTTATCGTCATGAAACCGACCGGAGGAGGAAAGTATACGATATATTATATATATAAACATTAGTACCTACCTATATTGTGCAGATTACGTTCTGTGTGCGTGGTATGGAATTTTGAACGGTATAAACTATAAAAGTATAAATATAGCCAATAGTATAAAATATTAATCTAAATGTTTTGAAAATGTGATGGTGTGTATAAAATATGCGTAAAAGTTCCAAATCTCCGTGAAAAATATTTTCGAGTTACAATAAAATATCTAAAATCGTTATTAATCTTTCAAACATCAATTTCTTTCAATTTTTAACTTCAAATACCTATATAAAAAAAAAAAAATCAAGTTTATATATATTTTATATTTTTGGTTCCAGTATAAACTATACTTTTGAGGACTTTGTACTTTCGAGGTTTTAACCGAGCAAATATTTTTATAGAAGAAAAAATAGAAAATTTCAAATGTCTCCAAATGACTTAGAAATAAATAAAATATTTTGAAAATTTTATCATGTAAGTACCAATAGAAAATTATATTATTTGGTGAAAATGTTAAGTATCCATAATTACTCGTTTTTGAGTTCCCTACACAAAAAAATAAAATCTATTTCGTCGGAAACTGGTTTTGTGTACAATTTGTGTTTTCCCAATTATTTTTAAAAATACTATGAATTTTCAATATTGATCTCTTTAAAGTACCAACGGGCAACGAGATACAATTTTCCATCAGAAACCCCCCTCAAAGCTGAAAATTGAATCATTTTATCAATTACTATAATCTTGTTTACAGACATGAAAAAAAAATAGCAACACATATAATCATTATAAAATCAGTACATACAACACATATATTATCACTCCTTTCAGAATCTTAAGTTACATTTTATCCAACTTTTACAACAAATTAAAGTCTAACATTTAATGTAAGTAGGTACTGGTACCTATTATGAATTTTAATTTTTTAAAAGGTATATTTTTTTAGATGAAATAATTATATTAATGGAAATAAGATTATTGTGAATCATTCTATATTTAATATAGATTAAAAATATTAATTAAACACATTGAAGCTTGAAAGATGATTTGAATGATTTAAGTGTATATTTACTACAGAAAAATCAGGTTAAGAGTTGATATTTTAGAAATTGAAAAAAATTGTTATAATATAATATGATTAGGTACCCATAATTATACTGAAAATGGGGTTACCAAGATTATACAAAAATTTTTGTTAGTAAAAAAAAAATAAGAAAAATGTAAATATAAATTGAAATACTCTAAAATATGAGATTATAGTGGTATAACACCTAGGTACTATAATTTCTAACACCACCTTTGTTTAAAAAGAAATCACGGTAACAACAAAAGTGTTACATCAATTCCAAGTGTTTGAGTTTTTTTTGTCCCAGTAATAATATGATAGTTTTTTGACATAGAATAATGTTAAAATATTATTATTTTGGTATTTTCAAGGTCATTAAATTATATGTATCAATGGTGTAGTGATGATTTGGAGGGAGTGTTACAGGTGTAATAACCCCGGAGGTACGATTTTTGATTTTTAAAAGGTATTTAATAAAATGGTGAAATATATATTATATTACAATATAACTATTAATTAATATTAATTAGTATTCATAATATATAAAGATTAATACCTATTGAAAAAGATATGTACCTATAATATAATATTTTATTTTGTCCATTATATTGTTACCTGTTATTCTTCATAACCCATTCCCTACTAAAGTATGATATTCCTGGAAACACGTGAATATAGTTAAGTTTCAAGTGTTTAAATATGTTTTCATGTTTGACACACGTTAATTGTATCAAGTGATATAATTATATTGTAACCGCATTCAATGTTGGGTTACTTTGAAACTAAATTATTATGTTAAACAATAGTTAGTAGTTACGTTTATGTAAAGACGAGTCTTTCTCTTCACCACTGAAATCCTAGTAGGTATATATAAGTTATATAACAGAATAGTTTATCATTGGATTTGATTTATGCATTAACTGAGACTATTATTACAACGGGAAGTTCTAATTACAAGATGTTTTGTACATTAAAATATTCATAATATTTTAAGGAAATATTAATATCAATTGAATGTAATGTTTTTGTATTATATTAGTATATCTACCTATATACATATATTATATTAAGTAGAAACATATCTTTATGTACCGGATACTTACTTATACAGTGTCGTACAAACTACAAATTTGGAAAATTTTTTACTTTATCACACAGTATACTTTCATCAAATTGGTTGTGTGACACGTGTATTATTAATGAGCCTATGGGTTTATAATCACTATTTACTCATGTCGTACACACATATACCCACAGTTTAATGATGCATTGGTAGATAGATACTATTTTTTGTTTGGATATTATTTTTAAATTCATAATACATGTGTTAAACTTTTAATAAATACGTAAAAAATATGTTGAACTGTAGTATTGTTTTTAATTGTATGAACAAGGTATATCACATGCTCATTATGAGAGATAGGCCGTTGCCCTGTAAAACCTATTTATGTAGAACGTTTATATTTAATAGATAATTTACTGTCGTCAAGTCCTTCTTTAATATCTTCAAGTAGGTAGTTCTTGTCCTATAAATATACTTATACTACCAATAAAGATATGTTACAATATTGACATAGGAGTATAGTACTTAGGTATATATATATATATATATAACCCTATAATATATATTTAAATAAATACTTTAAAATGTATCGTCTATTATTTTTACTATAGAACTGATTTTATCGATTTAATTAGAAATGAATAAAGTTTTTTTATAAATGGTTTATTGGTAAGTTGAAGGTACTAGCTATTTGTCATAGCGTTTGAGTGTTTTTGGACAAATTCATAAATATTTTAAGACGATATATTTGAAGATGTAAATTAAATATTACGCACTTGAAGTTAAAAATCGAGAAAATAAAATTTAATCGGACCACAGATTTTTGAACCACTATTCTATTATGAAAGTAGGTGAAAAAAAGAAAATAATTTTTTGATTGCATATATACTATACAGAGTGATTTGCCAAGAACGCTCACCTTTTCGTCTTCAATAATGCAGTTATTCAAAAGCCGATTTTCGGAATTTTTAAATATTATACCATATGATGACCATATTTTCAAATCCTCAATATTTTTTGTACTACTTAATACTTATGTTTTTAAAATGAGAAACCCCTTTATCTACTGTACATTATTTTGCACGGCCATTTTTCTGAGTATTGTGATGTATCAAAATCAAAATGTTCAAAAAAAATATAGCTACCCACACCAGTACACTATAATTTACAGTAAAAAGAGGGGATTCTCATTCGAAAAGAGTTTTCCAAAACAAGAGGTGTAATGTGGAGGTAGCAGTTTTAAAACTTATGTTGTGTAATGAAATCAATGCACATGACAGGTGGATTTAATTGGCACGCAGTCTTGCAACGGCGATGGGTATAGATTTCATTACATTACTATGTAAATTTGTAATATAAAAATGTTTATTTCTTTTTTATGTTATGAAAATTGTATAAACGTGGTTAAATTACTTAATTTCAACAATTTATGATGAACATTATCGGATGAAACATAATATTATATTTAATTGTTTAATTATATTTTGCCACATACGTTAAATAGCGTTTTCTTGTCTCTCGGGTCCACATCCGCCGATCGACGAAAATTCCTGTGCGGCATATGTACATTGTGTCATTATACACACACTCCAATCCATTCCTAATGGTCCGGACAAACGGCAACACCAGACCCAAACCGTACCATAAGAATATCGGCTAATTAATAAATTAATCGCTATTCCTATCTCTCTCTTTCTGTGTCCGCTGTCTCCGTCACCCATCGTCTTTTTCGTGCCGTTTGCGACACTTCGTTTTTCTACGCCGTTCATACACTATGGAGGGGTTATAGAGAGTCCCATTCTGCAGTTGCCTCTTTGGGTGACTTGCAAGGAGCACACTGCTGTTTGTATCGGTAACGTACCTTGATGGCCGTATTTTTATTATCGATTCTTAAGAGTTAAGAATAAGTATTGCTTAAGCTAATTTTGATAATTTAAAAAATAAAAAATTGTGATAATAACTAAAAGAATTGCTTAAGGTAGGTCTCGACCAACCTTAATTTAAGTAATTATTTTTCTTTTCTTAAGCCAAGTCTTTATGAATCTCATTTGAGTAATAAGTATATAGCTTGAGGGGATTCGATACCGTGATTTTCTGTTTTCGTCTAACACACGCGTGACATAGTATTTTAGACGTGATTTTTACCA
>NC_042494.1:7887109-7890855 GCF_005508785.2 Acyrthosiphon pisum
TATTAGATAAAACCTTATAGGTACCAAACTGTCTGGTTGAGTATTTGAGTAAAATATTTAAATACCTTCTAAGATGAAATTTTATATTGTAAATATTTCTAAAAATCCAAAAGAAAAATTCATCATATTTCGGGTATTTTTATGATTATTATAATATTTTATTTATACTTATAATCAAATCATTAAAAATGTATTTGAATAATTTCAGTAGAAATAAAGTACATCTAGTAGGAAGTATCAAGTTCTAATAATACTTGAATAATTGAATGTGATATTGCAATTTTAAATTAGTAATTACCTTCTAATACAAAAATTAATTGTCTTACCTACTTGTAAAATTAAAAAAAGTATTTAAAAACATACCAAGTATTTGCATTTGTTCTTAAAAGTATTTAAAATATTTTCTGAATGGAAGTTTTTGCATCTGCATTTAAATACAATTTAAAAAATGTTTTTAACAAAGCTAGTACCCAAATATTATACTTGTAATAAAAACTTTTCTCAAAAAAAAAAAATGTATGGGATACAATGTCATGTTTGTTTGGGCTATTAGGTTATATTTTTAAATATACCTATTGAACTTAACCGATTTATAGTAATTCCAAATTATCTCTAAAACTATGATTTTTTTATGTCTCATGCAATAAGCATATTTATACTATTTCAATTGTATAGCAGTACAATATTCATATTATATAACTGAAAAGTGAAAAAAATGTCATACACACCCTTGTTGACCATCGGTCATTGATTATCATCAAAAACGTGTAATATTATAGGAATACAAATAAGCTAATTATTTTGACGGAGTGTTGGTAAGAATTTAAAAATAAATACTTTCAGAATAAATTAAAAACATAATATTGGTTCTAAATTATGAATCTTATTAACAGAAAATAATATAGGTAGTAATTTAACCGTATGTTACTGTTACTGTATCGTATTGATACAGTAATAAAACCTTAAACCTGTAAACTGTGTTTAATTTGACGATTTTTAAATTTCCGAATTTTAATCAAATTCTCCCCAACATTTAAATTACATGTTAAAGCCAGGTAATCATATAATTGTTAAAACTTAAAATACAACTTAAATGATTTGTTTTATTTGGAGATAAAATGTTGCAACATCATATATTTACAAATTACAATAATTATATAGATACCATACCTATTATAATAGATACCATACCTACCTCTACCCATAATATAAATATATCATACTATTATATGATTACCTATATAATATAATATTAGGATACCAATGATCGAGTGGTATTTTCGTCTACGTTGAAGTATTATAGTTTATTAATTTTATTGACATCTATAATAGAAAAAAAACTAAAAAAATTGGAAACTTAAACGTTCGTTAACAGCTCAAGAGATGTCAAAATATTTTAATAATTCTATGGTGTATAGTAAATGCTAATTGAGTATTCCATGAATCTACGGTCATTTGCTTTAGAATTATACCAAAAACCAAAATCTGTTTTGTCAAAAACCCAATTTTCGTAGAAATTCCCGTTTTTCCTGAATTTTTTGTTTTTTTTCTTGGCGCTTTTGATAACTACTGGGAATTTTAAATTTTGACTTCCTATTACACTAACTGCATTCATTTTCCTATCAAACAAGACACTGATGTTGAAAATCAAAGAATATATTTTGACTACTTATTGTTTACACACACACACAAATAATAAAAAAAAAAAAACACAGATCATTGTAAAATCAATACATTCACCGCTTAACTCAGAATCTAAAATGAAAAATTAATATAACACTTGTATGGAAATGGGAATAGGACAAGTGACATTGTAGACTCTTACTCCATCCATTATTCGAGTCCAAGCATCTCCAAAAAGTGATTCATGGACTTGCAAGCTTTAAAAGCATTCTTTTTCTAACCTCCAACAGAATATTTTACCGCAAAATCGAATTCCAACTATAAAGAAAACGGTTTAACGATTTTGAACGAAATCAGATCGACTATAGCGATCGATACATATAGAATATATATTAGATCGCCGATACTAAATTCCACAATTCAATATTTGATGTATAGGTATATTGGTTTTCAAATTATTTTTCTAAATTATATAGAAAATCTATAATATATAATTAGTTTGATTATTATAATAATAACTACTATACTTACATTAAAGGAATCATCAAGTTGTATCGAATTCTAAATGTTACCTTTGATTTCTGTGGTATTTACTGTTTTTTTGCTTAGGTAAAAATTAAATTGAATTTTATTATTTGACGGCATAGAAGAACAACGCATCATTGCTAAGAAATTTAGTCGGCATTTGCCCTGAATGAAAATATAAAATCGTTTTAAAAAATATAATTTTAGAGACCATTATTTTTTATTGAGATAAGGCTTCAATGTTTGAGGTCATTAGCCTGAATGTTTTTTGTCAAGTTTTACTACCGAGTGGTAGTATGGTCACCCATCCAGGAAGTAATGACGCCGGCCGATGTTTGACATCAGAACACGTCAGTGACTGTAGCCAACTACCGTTCCACACTAGTCCCCAATTTTTGTGTATTTGTGTTACATGTTTGGTAATGCAATATGTAATACAATTGACTTAAAAAAATATAATTAGGTTGGCGCTTACAAACGGTAATTGTGGTAAAAACAAACGTTTGCTTGTTTCAGATTAACAACAATTACAAAAACAATTATTATAGATTGATTAATAAATACCTCATCTTTGGTTTAAATATGGTAGCTATTGAAGTATCAACGCAGTTTATTTTTCAACTTGTTATTCCTAGTCAAATGATTTTTAGACCAATATGAGGTATCTAATCCTTTTAAATTTGTAATAATATACTGTATGAATATTACTTTTTTATTATATTGGCCTTGCTTTGAATATCGTTACGGTTTGTACCTATATGTAAATTATTATATATTATAAATCAGATTACTCAGTTTTGATTTTACCTAGACAAAAGTAATTAGACTTTCCATATGATATTATTATTTTCAATTTATAAAAAATGATATTATCTATTCATTGTTTGTTTAAATAATTATGGTCATTAGCTAGAATTCCATTTCACCGGTATCGTAATATTTTATCAAATATGAACTACAAAATAGTTTGCATATTTCCGCGATGATGACGTTTTAACAACAATTAAAGAAAATACTAACTACAACGACTCGATAATAACCTCGTCATTGAGGCAGTCGGTGTATGGGATGTGTGAAATTTGAATTCAACGATAAATGATAAATGATTGCTTCGAAAAACGATTCTGAGTGGAGACCTGTCAACCAATATAATTGGAAATATGTTTCATTATTATATAGAATACTAGCTGATCCCGCGCACTCCGTTTAACCTAACGATGACTATATTTTTACTAAAACTAATACAATTACAATAAGAATTATTTTTCTTATACAATGATATTATATCATTGAATTCAAATTTAACACCATCCATGTAACCTACAGTACAGCAGAACGACACCCATAAGCCCACCCTTTAAAAAAAAATGCTTTGAGCTCCGATTTCGAGAGTGGATTTTGGTACAAAATTAGATATAGATGGTATTAATGAGTGATCAAAAGAGAAAAAGTGATATATTTTTCAAAATAATACGGAAAACAAAAAACATATGTAAAATAATGTACTTATACATATGTGTTAAATATGATTTTAATGATAAATCATTTCATACGATAAAATATGATAAATGAAGACCTAGGTCCTAGATATATAATAT
>NC_042494.1:7891331-7892467 GCF_005508785.2 Acyrthosiphon pisum
GCTTCCTATCCCTTTAACTTAAAAATAAAAAAATATAGTATTTATTTATGTTTTCAGGGTTTTATAAAGGGCCTGGCATAAATACTGCTGTTTTCGAGTTAACCAATTTTCCAAAAACATTTTTTTTTATGGAACATACAGATTTAGTGTTCATTTTACCAAACAAAAAATTGTCTATGGATGTTTTATGGCATTTGTAGAGGTGAAGCGGCCTTGGGAAACTGACTAAACATTAAATTACAATAAACTTATCTTAATATTATTCATTTTCACGTACAGATGAATATTGCACGGTTAGCTATTGTTGTCATTCAATTTATTTGTGTGTTATTACTTAGATTTTTGTAATAGGTAAACGGGATAAATAAAGTTATGTCGTGTGCAGTATATAAGTTTTATATTTTTGTTAGTAGGTTTATTTTAGATTCTTAGCGGAGCGATGAATGTATTTATTTAACAATGATGTGTGTGTAAAGTAAAAATTCCTAAAAGTTTTCAAAAGCGCCGGGAAAAAGAAAATAAAAAGTAGGTGAAAACGGGACACATGACATTCTTAATAGTTGTTTATATTAACATTTTTGATACTGATAGAATTTTTAAAATATTTTGATTTGTTTAGCACTGTTATGGAAATTTTAAGTTTAAAATTGTCTAGTTTTTTTTCTGTAAATGTCAATAAAATTTTTTATATTTTGGATGAAAAAAGCTTGAAAATTTAGTTCAAGAGTCTTAATATATTGTTACAATGGCATTTGAAAAATATTAAAAATTCATAGTCACAATTTTTTTTTATAAGCAAGTAATGTTCAAATTTTTACAAAATAGGTACGTAAAAATCAAGAAAATGTGCAAATCATTTTTATTTGAAAATTCATTAAAAATTCTTTTTAAATCTAAGATTTGAAAATAAATTTCAAGATTCCTCGCAAGTTTGTCTACCGCTACTTGAAAATGCACAATTTTTTTTATAAGGATTTAGTTTAAATTTTGACAACATTTATCAAATTTAAAATCTAATAATTATTTCGGAGTTAAAAATGTAAAAAATGTTCTAATTTTATAGCTAAGAATTGAAAATTAAAAACAACGTTCCACGTAAATAATTTATACTATATAAATTACTTATTTCACAATAA
>NC_042494.1:7892567-7894816 GCF_005508785.2 Acyrthosiphon pisum
TACAAAAGCACAATTTTTTTTATATGTATTTAAATTACAATTGTTGACAATATTTAAAAATGATTTTGTAGTTAAAAAAGTATGTAACCTACTGTAAGGCAGAATGATATCCACTTACCCACCTTTTTTCCTTATTTTTTTTAGTTTTTACCACGTTTTTGAAAATAATTCAAATTTTTTATTTCTACCCTTTCCTCCCCCCCCCCCCCAAAAAAAAAAAAAAAAATAGTATACTAGATTAATTTTCCTATAGGCAATCAGTAGAAAATCAGACACCAACATTCACGGAAAAAAATGATTACTATATAATTGTAGTTGCAACATTTATAGTTAATACAACTATTTTGTAGTAAAGATTAATAAACGATTTTAGTAGATATGAATACAAAATTGTAGTTAAAATATTATAGTTACTAGTACTATAATTTAGTTAAATCTATTTCCATTAACTATTTATTTTAGTTAAAACTTGGTTTTATACAGAATAGTTAATTTTACTATAATTTATAGTAAGCATAACTGAAAAATATTGTTGTTTGTTTCATTTTTAAACGCGGTATACGTGATTCCCAATGTGTTGTTTTGTTATCGGGTTGTTTTGTATTGTTTTGCTCCGATCAGAATCTTCAAAAATAACCTATTTAAATTAGTTTAAAATTAGGCTAAAATTAACCTTATTTTTTCACCTTATTGTGTAAAATAATGTACCTACCTATGTATTAGATTAAATTTTAATGATAAATCATCTCATATGGTAAAATATGATACTAGTGTATAAATAAAATACAATCGTTGGGCTTTGTTAAGTGAAAAATAAAATATAATTTTTAGAAAATTGAAAATATTATAATAATGCTAAATTACGTACCGTATCTATGTTAATTTAGTTTTTATGATTCGATAATTTCGAAATTGTGTAATTTGTTTTATAAGATCAATTTGTAATTGTGGTAGACATACCTAGCCTGCAACAATACTGCAGAAAGCAAGGTTAATAAACAAAAATAATATTCGTACAATGTATACAATTAAAAATGAAAAATCATCAGTTACAATTCATTTAAATCACGCTATTACATAATTCGACATTAATTTTAATATAAATATACATAAAAACCTTCATTCGACTCTGATTAACAGTTGAAAAATAAACTGAGTTGGATAAGTTGGAATTTATGTGCAAATAATATGTTAGATATGAAGTGTTTGTTAATAACTACTCTTGTGGTTTTTGTAACTGTTGTTATTTCAAATACACGTAAACCTTTGATTTTACCACAATTGCCAGCTGTAAGTATATCTATTTAATAACATTATTTTTATTGTGTCAAATGTATCAATTAATTCATTAGACACAATCTCATTTGAACGAACAAATGTTCTCTAATAGGTACTATAATACGATGTTGATTGAGACAATTAAATATTTTTCTCCAGGGTAAATACCGGCTTAATGTCTTAGCAATGATTCGCTGTTCTAGCCTGTCTGTCGTGACGAATAATAAAATGAAATTTGAATTGTATGTTAGTAAAAAATCTGCCAATACCACAGAAATTCTAGGAAACGTAACACTTTTAGTACCATTTGATGATTCCTTTAATGTAAGTATGGTAATTATAGGTACTGTTATTCGATTAATAATATGTCATTGGGTAAATTGTAAATTTTATATTTTTCATGGTTCAAAAAATTATGTGAGTACCTATATCATACATTAAATACTGAAATTGTGAAATTGTGTGTTATCGTATCATATATACCTAGTCTATCCAATTTTGATCAAATTAAAAAAAAAATTTTCTTTATAGTTGGAATTCGATTTTGCGATAAAAGATTCTATTGGTGGTTGGAAGGAGAATGCTTATCTTTATAAATCGCCCAATGCTTACACGATGATTAAAATGTTCCTTGGAGGTGCTTGGACTAAAATAACAAATGGTATAGGAATATACAACGCTACTTATCCTATTCCCGCGGTATAGAAATATTAGACAAATTAAAATAATATTACATTTATAACATTTTTTGATATACCAATTAAAAAACATCAAAAACGTCTAATTTTTATAATATTTTTTAATTGCTTATTATTATGCACAATACTGCAGTGTGTAATCGCTAATTGAGAACACTCAATATCTTTGAGTAGGGCAACGCAATTTGAATTCTGTGTTCTATTTAGTTGTTATGACATAAAAATACACGTCTTTTTGATGGCCCATGAATTTTTTAACTTAATTAGACTTGC
>NC_042494.1:7895314-7905572 GCF_005508785.2 Acyrthosiphon pisum
AAAAAAAATGTACTAGTTAAAATAGGTGGTTGTCGTTTAAGAAAAAAAGTTGTATTGTGCATGCGCAAGTCTAATTAAGTTAAGAAAATTCATGGGCCATCAAAAAGTGTACTTTTATGTCATAATAACCAAATAGAAAACAGAATTCAAATTTCATTGCCCTACTCAAAGATATTGAGTGTTCTCAATTAGCGATTACACACTGTATACTACGTATAACTGGTTCGCTAAAAAATCAAAAATCACGTTTATTTATGTTCTAGGGTTTTTATAAAGGATCTGGCATAAATACTGCTGATTTAATGTTAACCAATTTTCCCAAGACATTCTTTTACGGAACATACAGAATGAGTTGTTATATTACCAAAAACCATGAAACCTATGGTTGTGCTAAAATAATTGTAGAGGTGAAGCGACCTTGGGAATTTGATTGAACGTTAAATAAAATGTATATTTTAATAGTTCTTATCAATATATTCATGTTCACGATACATTTATTTATTTATTATTATTACTCAGATATGCTATTTTTTGTGTTATATAAAAATAAACAATATTCTTCCTTCTTGAGATTGTCAGCTATCAAAACCATTCCACCACACATACAATTCTCCAGCCTTTCCTATCAATAGCTTTTGCGTCTTCCCTTTAGTTCCTTCACGTCTTTTTTTTATAATATATTCTAATCTCAATCTGTGTTACCCCGGTGCAGGTATTTTGCCAACTGGATTATCGTCCATGAACATTCTAATGAATTAATTCTGGCTTCGCAAAGCATGTACAGCCCATTGAAGTATTTGATTTCTGATTATACTTAACATAATCACAACAAAATCCCTTCGTAAACTTCGTGTAAAAATGGATAAGTAAAAAAAAATATTAGATCTTTAAGCACTATAAAGATATGATTTCATGAATTAATGCCAAGTATATTGAATTTAAGTAAACGCTTTATATTACATTTTTATTATATGTTACTAAAACTGAAAGCAATGCAACTTATTATAAAATGTTTTTAGACCAACGAGATCGTGGTAATTTTTATTGCAAGGTGATTTTTAATTTCAAATTTGTAGAGCTTATCATCTTATAATAGCATTGCTGCGTTAGGTATTTATGATTATTTTAATAATATTATTATTAATATTTATATTATTCCAAATTTTTTTTTAAGAAATAATTCCTCGCCAAGTAAATAAATTATTGAAACAAAATACGTTTACTTAAATTCAATATACTTAGCATTATTTCATGATATCACATCTTTATAGTGCTTTGAGATCTAATATTTTTTTTTTTACTTAGCCATTTTTAAACGAAGTTTACGAAGGGTTTTTGTTGTGATATCAGTATATCACTAATTTGTATCATCAATGCAAATGCAAATAATAATAATGATAATGTATCTATATTTTTATCTTTAATTTTATCTAAATTATATATCTATAATGACTATAATTTTTTTAGTTTTGTTTTTCTAGAATTATTATATATACGTCTTTGCCACCACGAGGCCAACTTTCTTTATTAGAAATAAGATCATTACACCTAAACCAAATATTCGATTTTTTGATTATGCTTGTGTAATGACCGCTGTGTAATGATTCTCCGTGGTGGAAAATTGCAGAACACAAGTTATAAGTGTTGTCGTCAATTTGTAAGGTTGTTGTTGGTAGAGATACTAATGCTATATTTTGCATCTTTTCTAATAACTCATTCCATAATTGTATTTGTATATACACATATTGACTTGGACTAGATACATGCATTTTAACGGCACTAATAAGTAGATTAGTCCATTTTTCAACAGTGGCGTCATTTCAGTTTTCAATAGAGGCCTCTATATATGCTCGGGGGGGCAAAGGTTTTGACCGGCCCAAATGGGTAAAAAAAAACTGATCGCCTCGATCGCAACCACATATTAAACTGCTTACATTTTTTTATGGTACCCTTTTTATTAACTAGGTAACATCATTTTTAAATAAAAGGATATTTTAGAAAACAATTGTATACCTATATCAGTTAAAAGTCTACAAACTATTAGTTTAAGATTTTAGAAATTAAACTATACTAGATTATGATACTAATTATTATTATCGTTGTCCATATAATACAAACATACACAAATACATACCCAAACATACAATGTGTAGGTACGTCACCGCATACGTCTAAATATAAATATATTCCAACTATCAATTAGTAAAAATGTATCAATGTGACAATAATTTCTTAGTTTATATAGTATAATTTTTTTGAAAATATTATAAAATAAGCATGTTTTTGTGCTTATAAAATATAATAATGGTAAAACGGCAACAACTGGGAACCCTTGTTGACCATCGGCCATTGATTATCATCATAAACGTGTAATATTATAGGAATACAAATAAGCTAATTATTTCGACGGCGTGTTGGTAAGAATTTAAAAATAAATACTTTCAGAATAAATTAAAAACATAATATTGGTTCTAAATTATGAATCTTATTAACAGAAAATAATATAGGTATTAATTTAACCGTATATTACTGTATCGTATTGATACAGTAAGAAAACCTTAAACCTGTAAACTGAGTTTAATTTGACGATTTTTAAATTTCCGAATTTTAATCAAACTCTCCCCAACATTTGGATCACATGTTAAAGCCAGGTACTCATATAATTGTTAAAACTTAAAATACAACTTAAATGATTTGTTTTATTTGGAGATCAAATGTTGCAACATCATATAGGTATTTACAATAATTATATAGATACCTATACCTCTACCCAAAATATAAATATCATACTATTATATGATTACCTATTTAATATAATATTAGGATACCAATGATCGAGTGGTATTTTCGTCTACGTTGAAGTATTATTGTTTATAATTATATCATCAAAAGTTATAAAACCGTTGAAATTACTTCATAACATGTTGAGACAATGAGACATACACAACAAATATGAATAAAAAAAGTATAATATTAATAATACCCACACCCATAAGGTTGTTTGTGGCATAATACGAGCTTTAGTCTGTTCCTACTTCGGAGTGGGAGCAATAATGTATGTTAAGTTAAGTACTCGATCAGCGCATTCCGTTCATTCGTGTATACGTATCAATTATCTATAATTATTTTTAAAATTACGAATTTAATACCGAGTTTGCAGCAATGTTTATAGTTCACCGTCCCTCGCCGAGCGTGAGTTTTTATAGTTTGAACCAGTTATCTATTATAACAGGAGATTTTTTTTTCTTTAAAGGTAATAACTAATAAGTATGTTTCGTTTGTTGGGTAATATTTTTTTTGATTTGGACACATTATATTATAATCGTAAAAATGATATACCTATACCTATATAGGTGCACAATTAAAATTTTAATTTTAGAAATTCAAAATGTACAAGGTTAAGTTTAATAAATGTTATTTTAAATAATACACACTCAGAAAAATGGGGACTTAAAGTGTACATGATTTTTTAAAATTTAAATTACAATTTACGGAAAAAATTATTACAATGTTTTTATTTTAGCAGAATTTGTAATTTTATTGTATTATTCTTTAAATTCAATGTTATATTAATAACAAGGTGTTTATTATTTATTGAAATATTGAAGGAGGTCGGAATATCACCGATATCAGTTATTGATTACGGGATCAGTGATCGTTTTTAAACTATACTGATTTAAAAATGATCGTTAAACTCCTTAAAAAATGTATTTATCGATTTTTTCTATAATTAGGAATAGGTGACAGCCCAACTTCAAGCATTGATTCCACTCTGCTTCATACATATATAGCCTATAGGCTAAAGGTTCATCTACATATTATTTAGTGTCAATATTATATGCATAATATACTTCATCAAGTTTTGGTTTTTAAATTGTTCATAAATAATATTTTTAAATGTTTTAATAATTATAGTCATTAAAATAAGTTCGATATAATATGTAATAATTTATTAATATAGGATAATAGTAGTGTAATATATTAACTCGATTTTTGAGATCTAGTTATGAAATGTGTTGTGTTACGCACATTGCGGAACACAACACAGTTAGTGGATTAAAATACAACATAATAATTATTATATTAGAGCGTTAATTATTATAATCAGTCATATTATACGATATACCTATGCTATTAAATATAATATGTAATTTTAAACATAGTGAAAGACGTATTAAAATGATATGCTTTTCAATTTATGTGTAAATTCAGTAAATATCAAATATTTTACATTGCGCCTATCAAATATCTGATAAACGATTGTTAAATACAAATTAATTTATGATTACATTGTGTGGTATTTATTTTTATTTCATAAAAAAAACTTTGTTTTTTAAATTTCAAAATGTATTCAGAAGTATACAATATATTGTAAGAATCATCTTGTGCTTGTCTCAGAAAGTTCAGATTGTCTCAGAATTACCTACCTACATTACGTATTATGTATGTATAAAATATATTATATGCTTGTATTACACTCTCTGTCTTGATATTTTACTTTGGCATAAACAAAATGCAATTTATGTTTAAAGGTACCTCTGACATTTTGGCATTGTGCCTATGAAAGAGTATACACAAGATAATATTTTAAAATCACAAAAGGGTGGTTTCATATATATAATTAAATAAAAATGTGTATGACTTACCTATTATAGTATATTATTATTTTGTTATATTTATCTAAATATTAATTTTGCTCAAAATGTTTAACAAGCTTGATATTTTTTAATTAACAACGTCTTAACAGGAGGGGGGGATATAGTATTAGGTTCTGAGCAAAGACCGTCTGTCAGCCTATTAAATGGCCTATGTAAATATATATATATTACTATTTATTATTATAGTACATAATTTATTTTATTACTATTAGCAATAAGGTGTAACTGTTCACACTTTCAATGGCCAAGTTCAGTGGAGTGTTATATGATGACGGATGGAAAAATGGTAGCCGACCAGAGACCGATATAAACGTCAGAGTTCTCTGGATTTTATGTAGTTTGCAGGAGAGAAATTACTATAGGAAATAATAATAATGGTATCCATATTTGATGATAATTTGAATAATAATTGTATTACGTTATTTAAATTTAAAGTTATTGCCTCACGGCATAAAAACTTCATTAGAAGAGAGAAAACAATAAATACATATTTTGTACCGTATAATATCCACACAATATAATGAATAAAATATTTTAAAGGAAATTATTATAGAATAGTGATAATCATTAATATTATATTTTTTTATGAATGTCTGAATATTATATAGAGCCATACTGTGCGGGCACCCGATCACGGTATAATAATCAATTTATATACTGTATAGGTAGGTATTATAATAAATTTCGGATGGCCGTTTCTTGCGGCTGTGGCATACCTCGGGTTTGTATTGAATAAACACATTATTATGAGAATGGAATATAAATTTATTTACAATAAAAACAAATACCAGCTAAGGTTTTTACAAAGACATGAAATATATATATAATAAAGTATATATATAATATAACATAATAATATGTAATAACGTATACTTACGTACTCCGGCGTTGATCTCGGTGCACTATATGCCCATAGGACGCACAGAATTATAAGCTTGGAGACTACTCCATATTTCAAAAAAAGATAATATTATACAATACTGGCACACGGAGCTGGTTCCGTGTATGGACCACGGTAATGGAGGAAAAATACTAGAGTGAGTCTCCGTTGGACACGACAAAACGGCGGACGAATAAAAAAATAAAAAGATAATAATAATAAATTGGTCGGTATTCGAGATACATAATTTTGAATATCAGATAATATTGGTGCATCGGACACCGCGTACATCAACGGCGAGGCGAAGAGAGGGTGTCGGTGAAATGCGGCGGTGTTATCGTCATGAAACCGACCGGAGGAGGAAAGTATACGATATATTATATATATAAACATTAGTACCTACCTATATTGTGCAGATTACGTTCTGTGTGCGTGGTATGGCATTTTGAACGGTATAAACTATAAAGTATAAATAGCCAATAGTATAAAATATTAATCTAAATGTTTTGAAAATGTGATGGTGTGTATAAAATATAGCGATATGCGTAAAAGTTCCAAATCTCCGTGAAAAATATTTTCGAGTTACAATAAAATATCTAAAATCGTTATTAATCCTTCAAACATCGAATTTCTTTCAAATTTTAACTTCAAATATCTATAAAAAAAAAAATCAAGTTTATATATATTTTATATTTTTGGTTCCAGTATAAACTATACTTTTGAGGACTTTGTACTTTCGAGGTTTTAACCGAGCAAATATTTTTATAGAAGAAAAAATAGAAAATTTCAAATGTCTCCAAATGACTTAGAAATAAATAAAATATTTTGAAAATTTTATCATGTAGGTACCAATAGAACATTATATTATTTGGTGAAAATGTTAAGTATCCATAATTACTCGTTTTTGAGTTCCCTACACAAAAAAATAAAATCTATTTGGTCGGAAACTGGTTTTGTGTACAATTTGTGTTTTCCCGATTATTTTTAAAAATACTATGAATTTTCAATTTTGATCTCTTTAAAGTACCAACGAGCAACGAGATACAATTTTCCATCAGAAACCCCCTTCAAAGCTGAAAATTGAAGCATTTTATCAATTACTATAATCTTGTATACAGACATGAAAAAAAAATAGCAACACATATAATCATTGCAAAATCAGTTCATACAACACATATATTATCACTCCTTTCAGAATCTTAAGTTACATTTTATCCAACTTTTACAACAAATTAAAGTCTAACATTTAATGTAAGTAGGTACCTATTATGAATTTTAATTTTTTAAAAGGTATATATTTTTAGATGAAATAATTATATTAATGGAAATAAGATTATTGTGAATCATTCTATATTTAATATAGATTAAAAATATTAATTAAACACATTGATGCTTGAAAGATGATTTGAATGATTTAAGTGTATATTTACTACAGAAAAATCAGGTTAAGAGTTGATATTTTAGAAATTGAAAAAAATTGTTATAATATAATATGATTAGGTACCCATAATTATACTGAAAATGGGGGTAGGTACCAAGATTATATAAATATTTTTGTTAGTAAAAAAAAATAAGAAAAATGTAAATATAAATTGAAATACTCTAAAATATGAGATTATAGTGGTATAACACCTAGGTACTATAATTTCTAACACCACCTTTGTTTAAAAAGAAATCACGGTAACAACAAAAGTGTTACATCAATTACAAGTGTTTGAGTTTATTTTGTCCGAGTAATATGATAGTTTTTTGACATAGAATAATGTTAAAATATTATTATTTTGGTATTTTCAAGGTCATTAAATTATATGTATCAATGGCGTAGTGATGGTTTGGAGGGAGTGTTGCAGGTGTAATAACCCCGGAGGTACGATTTTTGATTTTTAAAAGGTACCTATTTAATAAAATGGTGAAATATATATTATATTACAATATAACTATTAATTAATATTAATTAGTATTCAAAATATATAAAGGTTAATACCTATTGAAAAAGATATGTATAATATAATATTTTATTTTGTCCATTATATTGTTACCTGTTAGTCTCCATAACCCATTCCCTACTAAAGTATGATATTCCTGGAAACACGTGAATATAGTTAAGTTTCAAGTGTTTAAATATGTTTTCATGTTTGACACACGTTAATTGTATCAAGTGATATAATTATATTGTAACCGCATTCAATGTTGGGTTACTTTGAAACTAAATTATTATGTTAAACAATAGTTAGTAGGTACATTTATGTAAAGACGAGTCTTTCTCTTCACCACTGAAATCCTAGTAGGTATATATAAGTTATATAACAGAATAGTTTATCATTGGATTTGATTTATGCATTAACTGAGACTATTATTACAACGGGAAGTTCTAATTACAAGATGTTTTGTACATTAAAATATTCATAATATTTTAAGGAAATATTAATATCAATTGAATGTAATGTTTTTGTATTATATTAGTATATCTACCTATACATATATCATATTAAGTAGAAACATATCTTTATGTACCGGATACTTACTTATACAGTGTCGTACAAACTACAAATTTGGAAAATTTTTTACTTTATCACACAGTATACTTTCATCAAATTGGTTGTGTGACACGTGTATTATTAATGAGCCTATGGGTTCATAATCACTATTTACTCATGTCGTACACTCATATACTCACAGTTTAATGATACATTGGTAGATAGATACTATTTTTTGTTTGGATATTATTTTTAAATTCATAATACATGTGTTAAACTTTTAGTAAATACGTAAAAAATATGTTGAACTGTAGTATTGTTTTTAATTGTATGAACAAGGTATATCACATGCTCATTATGAGAGATAGGCCGTTTCCCTGTAAAACCTATTTATGTAGAACGTTTATATTTAATAGATAATTTACTGTCGTCAAGTCCTTCTTTAATATCTTCAAGTAGGTAGTTCTTGTCCTATAAATATACTTATACTACCAATAAAGATATGTTACAATATTGACATAGGAGTATAGTACTTAGGTATATATATATATATAACCCTATAATATATATTTAAATAAATACTTTAAAATGTATCGTCTGTTATTTTTACTATAGAACTGATTTTATCGATTTAATTAGAAATGAATAAAGTTTTTTTATAAATGGTTTATTGGTAAGTTGTAAGTACTAGCTATTTGTCATAGCGTTTGAGTGTTTTTGGACAAATTCATAAATATTTTAAGACGATATATTTGAAGATGTACATTAAATATTACGTACTTGAAGTTAAAAATCGAGAAAATAAAATTTAATCGGACCACAGATTTTTGAACCACTATTCTATTATGAAAGTAGGTGAAAAAAAGAAATTCATTTTTTGATTGCATATATACTATACAGAGTGATTTGCCAAGAACGCTCACCTTTTCGTCTTCAATAATGCAGTTATTCAAAAGCCGATTTTCAGAATTTTTAAATATTATACCATATGATGACCATATTTTCAAATCCTCAATATTTTTTGTACTACTTAATACTTATGTTTTTAAAATGAGAAACCCCTTTATCTACTGTACATTATTTTGCACGGTCATTTTTCTGAGTATTGTGATGTATCAAAATCAAAATGTTCAAAAAAAATATAGCTACCCACACCAGTACACTATAATTTACAGTAAAAAGAGGGGGTTCTCATTCGAAAAGAGTTTTCCAAAACAAGAGGTGTAATGTGGAGGTAGCAGTTTTAAAACTTATGTTGTGTAATGAAATCAATGCACATGACAGGTGGATTTAATTGGCACGCAGTCTTGCAACGGCGATGGGTATAGATTTCATTAGGTACATTACTATGTAAATTTGTAATATAAAAATGTTTATTTCTTTTTTATGTTATGAAAATTGTATAAACGTGGTTAAATTACTTAATTTCAACAATTTATGATGAACATAATCGGATGAAACATAATATTATATTTAATTGTTTAATTATATTTTGCCACATACGTGAAATAGCGTTTTCTTGTCTCTCGGGTCCACATCCGCCGATCGACGAAAATTCCTGTGCGGCATATGTACATTGTGTCATTATACACACACTCCAATCCATTCCTAATGGTCCGGACAAACGGCAACACCAGACCCAAACCGTACCATAAGAATATCGGCTAATTAATAAATTAATCGCTATTCCTATCTCTGTCTTTCTGTGTCCGCTGTCTCCGTCACCCATCGTCTTTTTCGTGCCGTTTGCGACACTTCGTTTTTCTACGCTGTTCATACACTATGGAGGAGTTATAGAGAGTCCCATTCTGCAGTTGCCTCTTTGGGTGACTTGCAAGGAGCACACTGCTGTTTGTATCGGTAACGTACCCCGATGGCCGTATTTTTATTGTCGATTCTTAAGAGTTAAGAATAAGTATTGCTTAAGCTAATTTTGATAATTTAAAAAATAAAAAATTGTGATAATAACTAAAAGCATTGCTTAAGGTAGGTCTCGACCAACCTTAATTTAAGTAATTCTTTTTCTTTTCTTAAGCCAAGTCTTTATGAATCTCATTTGAGTAATAAGTATATAGCTTAAGGGGATTCGATACCGTGATTTTCTGTTTTCGTCTAACACACATGTGACATAGTATTTTAGACGTGATTTTTGCCAGACATACCAATTGATTTAATGAAGCGATAAGAATTCTGAAAAAAAATTTGAATTCGTCATCAAGTCTACTTGAAATCGATTATCCCAC
>NC_042494.1:7906005-7929686 GCF_005508785.2 Acyrthosiphon pisum
ATCCCCTTAAGTAATACTTATTCTTAAGCATTTACTATGAATATGGCCCTCGGATATGGTTTTAAATTACTTCCGTTGACGGTATTCTTATTATTATAATAAATTATTCTATATAACATTTTTGTGAATTACCTACCCTGTGGCCCGCGGCTGTCCATGTATATATATATATATTTATGTCTTCAACGAATGTTTATTTACTCCACGCGGCTACATAGTATGATAACAAGGGCGTGAGGTGTCGTTTAAGAGAATCACATCAGTCAGTAATGATTATGCTCATAATTATTATATGTATATGGATGTAGTACGAACTACATTTGCTACATGCTACATGAACTACATCCTATCATTTGCCAGGCGCTATAATATATAATATGTTTGTTTGTGATTGATGTGTTCTCACAAGTTGACCTTTTATTTGTTTTCAGTGAAATTTTTAATTTTTATGCCCATCAGGCTTTTCTTTACCTTTATACAGGGTGTAACTTATGTCATTGTACGCGGGGTTATTT
The DNA here is from genome assembly GCF_005508785.2 of Acyrthosiphon pisum. Classification (NCBI taxonomy): domain Eukaryota; kingdom Metazoa; phylum Arthropoda; class Insecta; order Hemiptera; family Aphididae; genus Acyrthosiphon; species Acyrthosiphon pisum. The sequence continues at coordinate 7,906,521 of NC_042494.1, forward strand.
AACGATTATGGATCGATGACATAGAATTTCGTTAAAACGAAAAAATACGTGTTTCTTTATTTTTAACAGGCAATTTTTTTTATAACAATTTCAACATTTTTAAACACGCAGGTGTACCAATAGCAAAATCAACTTTATTTTTCAAATGGTAACTACTATATTTTTTTAAGGATTCTGGTAAAGCTTTTTTTATGAAAATTTTGATAGTGCAATCATCAATTTTGGTTCGTTAATTTATTAACTATGGTTCTCTAAAGTTTAGTAAAATATGCATCAATACTTTTAACTTAATTAATTGGTATAGGTTTAATTTACAAGAGCTAAATATTTTTTTCTCATAAACTAACTTTTTATACACTTAAGTAGTTTAATCGGTAATATAATGACACTCTCTCTCAAAATAAAAACATAAACGAAATTTTTGGCAAACAAAGTTCATTATTTTTATTTTCACATACATTCATCAAAATCAGTATTATTATTTTAATTTGTTATTATAGGTAATCGTAATTAATTACTTCACTAATTCTTTTCTTACAATATCATACATTTGGATTATTTATTAGGTGGCTAAAGGAATAATGATAAATGGTATTCGAATGTTGACAGTAATGTCTTAGGTATGAATGGGTGTTAAAAACTTACCTATGTAATTAAAAAGTGTAATGTCTTGTGGTACTCTTTTCGTAGTGCGATTACTTGAAATTTGAACCATATAGGTTCCCTACATTGGTATAGGTATCGCATGCAAAGTATAAATTTAGGAGTTGAAATTCATAACCCTTCATATTTTTTAGTTTTGGACATTGACATTTTATTTCGTACTTTTCCTATCATAAATTCCTATCATACTTTTCTTACAATTGCATTAATTTGGATTCTTTATTAGGTGGCTAAGGTAATACCTACCTAATGGTATTTGTCTACTTCATAAGTACGACAACCAATTGTAGAATACAATTTAAATGTTTTTTTTTAAAATTTAATATTAAGTTTGCATATTTTTGGAATGCAACTACAAATTTAGCGGTACTTAAATCCCTAAGGCACTTTATGTTATTTTATTTAAATCAATGCTAAATTGTATGCACGTAATTATTAAAAATCTTTTTTTAAGTTTCTTGTTACGATTATTATTTGTGTTCATTGAAGTAAAATAAATGCTGTAATGATTCCATATAACTTATTTAAATCATTCGAGCAAGATAAATGTTTGGTATCAATAGTCAATAAAGACAAAAAAAAGTTGTTAACTTAAACATTGCAACGAAGTAAACGTTTTGAAATTCATTTTTCGTAGGATTTTGGATGGCTTAAACATATTGAACATTTGGTTTAACAAGTAACAATCTTTAAGTTTGATATGATAATATTTATATTTTTTTATTTTTAATCACTCGTTAAATCATAACTTTATAAATAAACCGTTAAATATTATATTACTATGTCATTGATTAATATAATAATAATAATAATAATAATAATAATAATAATTGTTTATTCAATGAATAAAACTGGCAAATTGCCCAATAGTACAAGTAAATAAATGGATACAGAAATGGTACAATAACATAAATTCTTAATAATTATAGGCTAGAATATAAACTAAAACGATTGTAAAAGTAAAATATTACATATTGTTAGTTCAGTATATTTTAAGAATCTACTTAAATAAATATACTTTAATGGGTACTTATTTATACCTTTATAATGTATAGTGATGAAATTATACGACTATTACTTGTATACAGACTATAATAACTTAAATTACATATTTACATCAAACACTTTGTTCACATGAAACAAGATTTGTGTCTTGTTTCAAAAAAAGTTGTGTACCTACGAGTTATAACTTATAGGCAGTGTTGTGCTTTAACTAAATTTATCTAGATAATTCACAAAATCCGTAACTAATAAGTAATAAGTCCAGGAGTTTATAGCACTTAAAATTGCATAATTAATATTATGCGCTATAATATTACATTAAATATGTAATAAAAACAACTAAACATTCAAAAAATAAAAATTTATAAATTAACACCGAAGAAATTGCTAAATATCGCTATAAATATGCGCTAACAATATGCAATAAAAATAACAAAATATGTAAAAAAAATGGAAATGTATTAATTAATAATCTTACAAAAATAATTTTATTTATATCTCTATCTAGATAAATTCAATTTCTACATTTAGATACTGCAGTATCTATCTATATCTATATAGGTAGGCAGGTCGTGGGCATGTCATGAAAAAAATAAAATTCTAATTAATTGAATGTCATGCCCTATAAATTATAATGAAGCTTTTCACTTTGCTAATTTACACAAAATGCAATTATGTTTATTCTGTGACTTACCCTACGTGCCATGGCATAAAGCAAGTTGAGGGTATTTTCGATTAGCTGGGCGTATTGACGGCGGTGCCGAGTGGGAGAATCGCAAACACGGCAAATTACCGACATGCTAAAATTCACGGATAAAAGGATCATTGCAGTTTGCAGTGCACATGAAGTCGTTATTTACGTGTGTTAAGGATTAGTTACGATATAATTGTATAGACACAACCCGGGTAGATTTTGTACCTAAGTATAATTTATTTTGATGTTCAAAGTCCAAACATACACAACGCGTGATTTAAAATCGTTATTTCAGTTATAATATTAAAATAATGGTCTTTATATGTATTTCTATTGAGATGATGTAGTGATTAGCGATTATTTATTTATGTCGATATTATTGTTATAGCGAAATACGTATAAGCTTTAGGCTTGTAACGAGATTTAAAATGTAGTACGAGTATTACAATTATTATAAATAATGTAATGAATAACTATATATTATATTATTGCAATAATATAATTACAAGATGGTAAATACATTTTATGTTTAAAACTTAATAGCAAAGTACATTTAGTGAGGAGCTTTTCAAAGTCTAAGACATTTAATTCTTTATAAATAAATTTAGCACAATGAAGAATAGGAACTTTTGTAAGATAAATTTAATAATTTTATTCATAGTCGATTTTAATTTGTTCAAGTGGATTTCATAGCAACCCCTCCCCCGTCTTGCACGTTTAGTCGTCTAAAATAGTAAAATATGAATTCCTTATTCTATTTCGGTTTAATAGCCGTTGAAATAATATGTCAAATAAATATAAAAACAATTTAAAGTTTGGATAACACAATATAATATGATGTAGTCTCATGCCTACTGCAAGTGTTACAGCTAACTAAAATAGTAAATTTATAAGTACGTTGTCCTGGAAAATAATGCTGACCGTCGTATGGCGTGTTTCCGGACAAGACGTGTACATAAGGTAAGGTAATATTATGTACGGACATACTCGGTACCTGTTATGACGTATCATTCGTGACAAATTGGTTATTACTAATTTATTATTGTACACTTGGCTTTGTACTGCCACGGCTGATAAATTAAATATTTTTTGTCGTATTGCTAAGCGTTTCGAGTGTGAGAAAATGAACTAGCTACTACACCGTTAAACTCTTTTGTAGGAAATACTTTTCGAGGTAGGACCTTTGCCCGAAAACGGAACGCACGCAAATCCGATCGATCAATCCGTTTGCATAGGACGAATGTCCTTTGTCCAGATTATACTCGGCGCTCGCACATTCGTTTCGGCTACACGATCCATCCATCAATCCGTTCATTGTTGTTTGCCCGCCGTGTGACGTGGATGACTATGGAGTAAAAGGACTCATTACCTTTTTGTCGTCAATCGCGTAATAATATTGTCATTGTTTGGGCACCGATCCTATCCGGTAGGTGGAGGAGCAGTAGGAGGTCGTCGAGTGCACTTAACAAGAAGCGCCGGCACGCAGACCATCCGTTTGCATTCCATTGCACAGGCCATGTAAATAAAAATAAATCATCGATGAGTCGATTTGCAATATGTATATATATAGGCACAACGTTGTGACACGTCAAGTCGAGTAGGTATTTTTTTTCACATATTACTATTATTATTCTCCTCTTTTTGTTTAATATATTCGAATGCACAACAAGTCGATGATATAAAATATTTAGGTAACTACTGTAAATTATATTCAAAATATTTACCCGTTATAATAATATTTATATCGTATAGGTAGTCGTAGTATATATCGTTGTTTTGTTGAAATTTCGTTCATCAAGTTTCATAGTTCAGTTTTAAAATAACCACCATTACCTGGGTTAATTTCTATAATATTTCACAAAATTGTTTGGTTACGAGTTACGACACACAGATGAAAATTGATTGCAGATCATGTGAATTGCGTGTATTTAATATGTTTAACTCATAGTATACGAACATTTTTCTTTTAACGATGATAATATTATGACTTATAAGCAACAACCGGTAGCTTTTACAGGATTCATATAAAATGTCGCATCGATTTGTCAATAATAATAAACGGTTATTAAAGAATAGCTTCACAAAGGTTGTCCGGAGATTTGAGAATACTACTTTGACTGTATGCGGTAACAAAACGAAGCCTTTGTAATCCTTTTTAGTTTACCACAAATACAGTTTATGAATAGATATTATATTGTGTTGCATGATGCTTTTAAAAATATATTTTATCCATTTTTCTACTATAAAAATAAGTACCTATTATTTTTTATATTATCTTGAATACAATGCCTATATTATATTAATATAAAAAAAGCATGTATATAATAATGAATAGTAATACATGGGATGATATATAATACATGATATAATATATTTAAGTGTTATTAACAGGTAATATAATGATTACAGCATTATTTTGATCCAAAACAAATATGAGAAACTAGAGTAGGCAGTAGCTATAGTGAGTATAATATTACACTTTAAAGTCAACTCAGGTACCTACGCGGCTATGCTGTTTAGCTGTTTATGATAAACTAGGTAGGTATGTAATGAATAAAATATAAATACTGTATAGAAGGAAAGTGATAATGTACTCAATATTTTCGTCGATAGGTATGATAAAATAAATGTAAAAATGTTATTACACGCTTACTATGAAAGCCTTTATAGCTGGTTTCTTTATTACAATTTATAAGGGAAGGCGTTTGATTGTCGATGTAATTTTTAATGTTTAATGTAAATATTTTTTATTGGTGGGTCAATAAAATGTAGCGTACGCATATTTGTACGTATACCTACTTAAGTTTTAAAAAAAAATCGTCTCAATTTATTTATTATCGTGTAATATTAGTAATTGTTGAATTCATTAGTTAACTTATTTTTATTCGCATAATATTATACAAAAATACGTCAGTTATTATAGCTTATTGTGAAAAATTAAAACTCGAGGAAATATCACTAAATATAATTCAAATTGAATGTAATAAAAATCACGAATGTATATTTTATCTTACACTTTTAGTTAATATTGTGAAATAGTGCTTATACTCATTTTAATTAAAACCTTTAAGAGCAGTTCCATTTTAAACAAAAATTTATTTAGGTTGATGTCAAAAACAGATAAATTGAGTTTGGTATTAGTATATAGTTACCTAATCAATGGCCAAATATTGTTTGAACGTTTTAGCGATTTTCGCATGTCGTAACTGTTAGAACAAAATTATTTTTAAAATATTACTAGTACTGTTGTCAAAAATGTAATTATTTTATATAAATAATACCATAATATCTATGTGTAATGTTTTTCTAGTTATTAAATTTTAGTTTTGCGGGTTTCAAAACATCAGTTTAATTTATAGTTTCGATGATCTAAAGCAAGATATTATTTTTAATAATAATTTCAGTTTAAATCAGAAGTTTTCAGTTTACTAAACATCGTATTAGAAACGTTTCTTTCGATATAATAGGCTTATTTGTTAATTGTCAAGTATATTATGTGTAATTATAGGAGTGGCGAAGATATAAATATAAATCGTCTCGTTTCTATTATAATTGGATTTCGTGAACATTTTATATATTTTTCAAATGCAATTAATTGTCTATTTCGTTTTAAATTATACTAAATTGGCTTATTTTACTTACCTACTTATATTATAAAGAATTGTTTACATCAGTAGCAGATTTGATTCTTCTTCTGTGGGGGGGGGGTATATCCTTTTGATCCATAAATTGTACTTTAAACTATTTACTCACATAGGCTTATACATTGGGAAAAACATGTATCCAATAGTAAAATGTGTAGGTTGTGATTATAACTTATAAACACTTTGAATCTCTATACAGATTATTGAAAGAAATTATTGTTTATAAGTAGTTTTTGATGCCTAGGGGGAATTGCTACTACCCCCCTAAACGGCACGCCTGGTTAATTAAGGGTGGATAGGCCCATAGGGAAAAAGGGATTTTTTCTCTAGGCTCCCATCTATGCTTATGTTTTTACGAATTTGTACACATTTTTTTTCGAAGTTATACGAGAATTTGTGTAGAGGGCTATAGAAACGTTTCTCCATCCCCTCCCCCCCCAATTCCAAAACTACTTATTTATGTGAAACTTCTATGCAGATATTTAGTAAGGAATTTGTACGACCTTAGGCGAATTTTTTTTAAAAATCCCTCACAACCGAAAAAAGCATTTTCCTCAATTGCCTTTCCCCACCCACACCAAACTAAAAATACGTTTTCGCACGAAACATTGTATTTATAGGTAAAGGCGTTAGATTGAATATCTAATGCGAGCGAAGCGACCAAATTTTTTTTCTGTTTGGGGCCCTTCAAATATTTCCCTGCAACATAAATATTACCTATCCACCCCTTGCCTGGTTTACATGCTGCAGCTATCTGACTCAGTCCTAGGGCCTGCATCCTCTCCTCAACCGTACACACCTACCACTCTGACCAGCGTCGTTTGTTCGGGTCAGACGGTGTACCCACAACACCGGTAATATCTATCGTAGGCTATCGTAATATAGGTATTAATAATTAATATGTCGATTTGATTGGTTTTGTCCTATCTAAATAATAATATTTATTGATATTGTAATCAAAGCCATTAACAAACAAAAAATGTAATATTGTACCAATGCTGATTGCTGACTCATTATTTTTAGGTAACCTCCACTGCACCTTGTTATGTATCAAACGCCACTCTACACTCTCTAAAATCGAATCAGTCAACCAATTAGCCTTCGAACACGACAAATCATTTTATCAAAACCACAAACCCGCTAGGCGCTAATATCATATATTTCATCCGATACACAACCCATTAATCATACCCATCGAAAAGCCATATTAAACTAAAATAATACCTATGTATAAAAAAGAAACATGTTGGTTATTATCACTGGTTAGGATCCTTAAATACATTATTTTTTATATAATTAGTACCCAAATATAATAATATATAGCTGTTTACTATTTGTGATTCAAACAAAAATAGATAAATATTATTAAATGTGATAGCTATAGCTACGTATTATTTATTCCATACAAATTATTATATATGTAAGGCTCAAATTATTAAGTTATTTTTTAACATGAAAAATTGAATACCTACTTACCCAAAAACTCTTATTACTATTAGCTATAAATACTTCTATATAATAATTATTACCTAATTACTAAATGTATAAAACACATAATTTATTCAATTATAGATCGTTTATTTTTGAATCTGTACATTTAATATGGTAAAATGCGTACCTTTATGTTTTATAAATATAAAATACTTTTAAGTGATTTAAAATAAGTAATATAAAATATGTATAATAATTAGTAATACTTATGCGTTATAAGATATGATGGAAGCATCAAGCATTGTTAATTTGTACTTTGTAATTTAAATGTTGTTTAACATTATTAAACTTCTCAAAAGGCATTTAAAAGAAAGGGGCTTGGTAAATTGACACCGCGATAATTTGAGTACATTTTGGAAGCGGTAAGTTGATTCCCGGGTAAAAAAAAGTCGTAGGTAAGTTGGGTCCCGGCTATAAACATAATATTATAACAAACATATATCTCAATTTATATAATTTATTTATACCGAGAACATAATATTTCATACCATATATTTATTTAGAACATAATATTATGTAATATAAAATAATATAATATATATATAATATAATTATAAAATTTAATTTCTAATAAAGATGATTAGGTATATATTAAAAAAATGGAATGATCATACTAACATTTTATTTTTGGGATTAATTTACCTAGTACCTATATTTTTTTCAGGAACTCAACTTACCTATTACCTTTTCTTTGGGACCCAAATTTCTGATATAAGGTCATTTGGGACCCAATTTACCAATCCCGAAAAGAAAATATTTAGCCAGTCAAGTACTTCTAAAAAAATGTACCTGCTTAGATTTGATATATTTTTTGTCGAATAGTTGTTTTTGAAACCTGTAATTATTTCTGTCGACCATATTTTGACTAGGTTAGGTTAATATTATACGTCATTTATATAATTTAAAAATTATTTATTGTACATTTTGCAATTGTTCAAATTTAAACATTGAGAATGATTATTTCGTAACATTGTGGTTGTTAACTATAAAAATAATTTATGTATCGTAAATAATAATAAAAAAATAAAATTTTAAGAAAATAAAAATAATTGTATATTGTACTTATTAAACTTTAATCAAAGGTGGGCAAGTTAATGAAAATAATTAACTATGGCAAGCTAAGTTAATTCGGTTAAATTGCCTTCAGTTAAGTTAAAATTTAACAAAAAAAAATTTAACTAGATAAGTTTAAATTTAAGATTAATAAATAACTAATTTAACTCAATTAAAAACAGTTAAATTTTAAGATACAACATTTTTATGTCATAAACTGCACTGGTATTTTGTTATACACAAACATTTACCAAGACATTTTACTGTGTAAAAAAATAGATTATTAATAAATATAATTCGAAAATTAATTACCAAAATCGACAAAGTGTCAACGAATTAGACATCCACATCTATCGTCTAATTGATTACGCATGACACGAAAAGAAAATTAACTTAACTTCACGACAGTGATAATGAACTTTAAAAAGTTAAGTAACAACAACAAAAAAAAAAGTAAAAAATTTACTTTTTAACAAATTAATTCCTACCTTTGATTATAATATACATTAGTACAAATCGAAATTGAATTAGAATAATTGAAACTTGGCTTTGGTGTTGAGTGTACTGCAGCCTTCAGCTGCAGGGAACACATCTATGTAAATAATCTTAATTTAAGCGAAATTATTCCTAATGATTGAACGTGTATACAAATAGTTTATTGTTTATTCAAGGTTCCGATAACAGGAGTTCGTTTAGTGCAGAGAATGAGTAGTAACTCTTTATTTATATGAATATCAATGCAATAAAAATAATAATGGTCTATAAATTCTTTGAGAACATTTTTTATTGCTTTGCAGATATTGAGTTTGTACTGTACACAAATATAGTGTGTTTGATAATTATTTTGCTATAAATTATAATATTTTGTATTTCAACGAGTGTCATTGGTGTTATGGTTAAGTAGGATTATATATTGCATTTTACACGTTAAATTATATATGATATATCGATATGTGCTGAAGGACTGATACGTATATCGTTACCGTTTATAAATAGTATTTAACATAATATAGTTTTGTTACACAGTGTCTTGTATTATACTTTTATTATACATTACGTTTATTTTTTTGCGAATTGATTCAATATAGTTTTATGTAAGACAATAGTGTAAGTTGATATGCTTAATATAAAAATCGGGGTTCCGAGTTCATAAATAATAGAAAAATTTTCTCAATAATCTTATACAATACAATTTGTTATAAAATATGCATTCGAGACTGTAAATGACAACTTCATATTTGTTTTAGCTACAGCTACATAAAAAAAAAAATTAAAACTGTACACAAAAGAAATATTAATTTTGATCATTAATTAAATTTATACTTCAGATATTTGTTGTATATTATATTATAGATCTGCGACATCATTGTATACATGTATAGTAAGTATTATAAGTTATGGCATAATATTGTTTTTTTAAACTTGAGTATATCCAATTAACCTATTTTTTGTACATATTGAAGAAAACTTTATAACATTTATTGAATACTTTTATTAGAAAAAAGAAAGCAAAGGTAGGTGGGATCAGGGATAGCGAATTTTTTTTTATTGATTGAAATATAAACAGTATCTAATACAACTTTTTTTTGATACTCAATAAAAAATTATAATAATATAGCTCAACAGTTACAAATTACAGCTAATTTCATACACCAAATTAAATATATATAATAATAGTGAGTAATAATTATAATGATGTAGTAATAAAATGTGCTATATTATTATTGTTAAGTACGTTATAAAATATATATGATATAGCACACATTTCGAATGGTGTTGAATGTGGTGACAAAATTTAATTAGGCAATTAATATCATATGCATGCGGAGGTCAGTACAAAGATTGTAGTGAACACAGTATTCAATTGGTCAAGCTATAAAAGCGTTGTCACACGTCTCTTCTCAGAAAAGTCTCGATATCTGCGAGAAATTATACGAATCTATCGGAATACTAAATTATGTCACGAGACCAGAATTCCGCCACCATCACGAACACTACTCTTACTGATAAGATGATAATATATAATGGGAGACCATCACAATAGTTCCACAGGCGGGTACAGTCAGAAGGGTTAGCAAACCATTAGACGGCTAGGGATACCCAAGACACCATGAGATAGGTCGTAAAACCACTCACAGTCTTAGCTATCAATTTTCAGAGTCAGATCGTAACATCGCTCACCATTCTATTATAGTTAATTATTATATTTTTGTGTTAAATTTATTATGTTAAATAAATACACATTATATCTACTCTACATAATATATCACATCTTCATTCCTGAGTTGATGCATATATCGACACGAGTTGGGATGTACCTAACAGTATACATATAAAATCAAAGACCAATTAAAAGTGTACACGTAGATATAACATATTCTAAGGAGTAATGACGTTATTATAATAATTAAAACTAATGAGAAAGAAATAATAATAAATTATGGAATACAATATTATTTGGTGTATTGTTTTATATTTAATATAGTACAGGAATATAGCAATAAGGAGAAGGAGGAGAGGAATATTAACGTAGTACCTAAGTGTTGAAATAAATTTGGATAGCGATGTACCTAGGTATTATTAAATTTGTAATTTGATATTTGCGTCGGAAGCAACGGAGACATAAGATGGTTTGGTATGGGTAGGGGCAGAATTTAGTATGGACGCTGTATGTTTTTTTTATTCGGAATTAGATGGTTTGACTGATTAAGTTACGACGCTTGAGGATAGCTTTGTATATTATACATAGCAAGCTATAGTAATAATTAGAAGTGTGATCACACCTCAGGGCGTACTTTTATTGTTTCATTTTTGGTACAGATGTCTGAGGAGATATCTTCACCGCACTTGACGCTTTGGTAAGGATGGTGACAGTAATTTGATGTGTGGCGAATCCTGGTGGTTGAAATTTGCTTGTTTGGAATTGCTTGAGTAAGTTCGTTGAATAAATAATTACACCAGAGCAGAAAAATCTAGCATTTTTTCCTTTGTGAATTGGTGAATTTATTGATCATGGTGCTGAGCTTTTAGCGGCCAATTTCAACCGATTTTTCACTAATTTAGATTGTTGTAATTTGTAATTTTATATAGTATGTACGTTATACATTGTACATATACATTGATGTAGGTACCAACGTAAATTATTCTCTCCATTCCTTTTTTAATCCTAATATCTGATTTCAATTATTATTCATATCTACTAATGTACTAATCAAATAGGTAGCAATTGAAAGTATTATAAGCAACGAGTGGTACACGGCTACAACAGCAGCTGGTTAGGTTAAACGGCTCAATATGATAATTGATTATATGAAAAAATTAAATAAAATTTTTATTTATTTAAAGGTCGGTCCAGCGGTGTATTTAGGAATTGCTTAAGGGATGGGATAAAGCATTGAACCGTGTATATTATGGAAATGGGGGGCTTCCGATACTTCCCTAGGTGTATAACAGCGGTCTTCAAACTTTTTTTGTTTGTGGAGCCCTTATGTTTCTAAGAAAATTCTTCGGAGACCAAACATTTTGAATGCTCATAAAAATGTACATAACTCACGAAAAATGATGCATAAAAGATTCACTTATTAATTTGTTTCTTTAGAATATAATCATAAATGACTTAAACGACATTAACGATAAAAGCAATATATGCTTCAACCAACTCGCATCTAACATCGTTTTCAACTACGAAACAAAATATGCTGGTTGTAATATTGATAAATGATATATCAAATATTATTTTATCTTAATTTAATTTACATATGTCCAGGGAGCCGCTACACAAGTATCGCAGTACTTCAAAGCCCTAAGACTACGCGGAGTACAATTTGAGAGCCTTTGCTGAATAGTACACGAACGTTAAAAAAAAAGGTCGTTGGACATAGGGTCATAATCATACCACCATAGTTGTTCACATATCAATTCTGATAGACACTCCAACACAATATTTATTTATTTTAATTGATACATTTTTTTTCACACAAAACCAAACCAGAGAAACTTGTGTGTCGTGATGGTTAACCGTGATGGTTTTTTTTCGTACCAATTTTAAAGAAGTTTCACTTAAATAAAAAAGGTAGGTATTCCTCATGTAGAAAATAGAGGTTACACTTAAATACACTCTAAGAAATAATTTCATTAAACGAATTATGTAAACGAAAAACAATGATAACAGATCGGACATAATATCAAACATACGAGTGACCGTGAAGCCGGTCTACATCGAACTTATATATAGGTAGTGTCTACTATGTTGATTGTTGTCAGTTGTTAATAGAAATTAGAAATCTCTAAATGTGATAGGTTATTATTGTTCGTTAAGGAAAATGCTGTCTTATCTTACAACTTATGTTATAATATACTATATAGTTCCAATGTTTGATTACTTGTTTTACAAGCGGGGTGCTTTCTCGATGTTATAAAGCCTAAAGGTATAGGATTTGAGGTGATTATGCTTATATTATACTATTAAATTGCGATGGGCCGATGTCTATTGTCTATCACAGTATGCTATATTATATATTACGTTTATATTATTATATTGAAACAATGAGACCGGGTAATTATATATGACATGTTATCTTATTCCTATTAACTGTATTGATCAATAAATAATAATAATACTTGTATAGCCTAATTAGGTGGCGGACCGTTGATTCCTGATTAGGTTAAGTTGTAAGGTTTAGTCACCAATAATTTTCGAGAGCACTGTGGACTACCAGTCCAATGTGATTCTATAATTTGTAAAAATATCAAACTTACTAAATAACCGTTTTCTAAATAAACAAAAAAAATCACCGAAATTGATAAATTTTACTGTTTTTTCCGCATGCAGTATAGATATTCCACAATTTTCTGAAAAACTATTAATAATTGTTATTTCATACGAATATTGAAAACCTATTAGTTCAGGTAAATACGACATGCTGTGCATTCTTTTTACTAAAAAACGTGTTAATAATGTCCCTACCAGACATAAAATGCATCTCTCCACTTATTTCTATCATATTTTTTAATTTTAAATTATTAGTTTATTAGTTTATTATTTATGACCGTATTAACTATTCAATGTTTGGAAACAGTGTATTTATCGTCTTCTCTATAATACAACCCAGATTAAAATTGACTGACAAATGTTCACACGATCTTCGCTGAAATCTGCTTAAATATTCATAGTTTATACCAAATGTATATAAAATGATGTATACTATTTTAAACATTCAAATGACGTATTGTATATTTTGTTATTGCTTCAGTATACTGAATAATAAGTACCTACTATGTTACAATATTCAGTACCAAATATGTAATTCGATAAATTTCCACGTATTTTTGTTTTAAAATCTGTATTTATAGTAGGTATTTATATGGTTATTTATTGTTTATTAGCGTTATAAAATATACAGAGAGAGACTCACTAAGCATGCTCAATCCCATGTTTTTTCAATAATGCAGTTAGTCTTCTTATAAGACCATAATATCTTAAAATTATTGAGATTTTTTTGTTCTTTTTAAGGACTGTGCACTGTGCATAGGATATACAAATAAATTGTTCAAATAAGAATCACCTTTTATTATTTGTCTAAACATTTTGACGTATCTGGCACCTTTCGAGATAGACATAAGTCAAATATGGTGATGACGAATTTCAATGGTAAATAAAACTGTACGATGGAACTCCTGCATAATCAGTGGATGATGCATTCGTTGAAGTGATCTAGTCATAAAATGAAAGATAAATTATACGTTGAAAACAATGTACCAAATGAGTAACAACTTTACTAATAAATATATCATGATCTGTTAAATTTTATTAAGAAGTATAATAGTACCTATATATGTATTTTAGAATATATTTTTTATATCGTATCAAACTAGTCTAAACACCGAGTATAGCTTACAGTATAAATTAGAGAATGAATTAGAAAGCATATTTATGTTTGTTCGCTAATCATATCTTTTAAACTCAAAAGTCTCATTTAGGTTGAAAAAGTACAAAATTATACAACCATAGAATTACTGTAGGAAAATGTTGATTAACCGCAAAACATTCCTGTAGATCAAATAATAGACTAGTGGTCCCCAACATTAACATTCTATTTTTTGAAGAAAAAAAATATATCTTTACATTTATTTTATTTAGATTCTACATAAATTAGTTAAGAATTTAAGATACCACAATTATTTAACTAAGTTAATTAATTATATTGCCATATTTTTAACCATGTAAGTATAATATACAATGGGATATATATTATTTGTATTGCTAATTGCTAATGATAATAGCTAATAGTTACCGGACGGCAGACACCAGTGTTGATCTGTTAGCTGTTAATAGTCTAAACCAATTTTTAAATTTGTCTAAATATGTAATTCACACTACATAATATAATATTATATAAGCAATTTAAAAAACATGTTTAGGAGATTGACTTATAGTATTTAAGTAATATGAAGTTAAACAATATATAATACAACATTAACACATTTTGCGCATTTGGCTACGTATTGATTAGAATGAGATATACGTATTATGGCATCATCATAATAATAATAATAATAATATAGTAATGAAATTATACATTAATCATATTTAATATATTTGATGTGTTGTTTAAATATTGCACAAAAATAAAATAAAAGTAATATGCATGCCTCATTCCGTTTAGAATAAAATACGGAGTAACAAAAAAGTGATACTGTATTTTCCCATAAGTTTGATTTGTTATGTTTCCCTTAATATTACTGGATTCCTTCGTTGTTATCGAAGTCATCATCACCATCACTTTATACAGTCGTAAATGTATTTTCGATAATCTAAACCAATTTTAGATATGAACATTATTGGGGAGAAAAATGTCTAAGTTGCACATTATGTATATAGTATACCAACCTATATTTTATAATACATGCCTATTGCCTACAGCAGTACTTAAAGCATGTTTGGAAAATAAAAATAAAGTTTATTTTTATCCTCCAAATTACCACCACCCGGGAAAACATCGTAATTTGTTTGATAAATCTTTTATCATTATTTTTTTAAAAATAATATGTTGCAGTCGGCTAAAATAGAAATTTTTTTTACAAAATTGGTCAATGAATTCTTCTACTGGGTTAATGGTTATTACAACAGTCAAATATACAATAAAAACGCGAGCATCAATAATAATACCAATATGAATAATATTGTGAATAAATAAGACACGGACAAAATTGCTGTATCACTCTATTGAGAGCAGTCGATAGTTTTATCAAAACGATTTTTGTATACAAAATATGTATGTAATACATATATGTTTACGAGTAAACGCCTATTGGGGAAAATCAGCTGCACAAATTATAAATTTCCAAGCAGGTAGCTTAATTAGTCCTATACCTACATAAAAACAAATCTAAACGTCACGTCCCGTCGTGGCGGGTTGTAGGTAAGTTATTATGTTTTATTTAAATTTTAATCATTTGGTTATTCAGTGAACAGTTCATAAAGGAATAAATAAATTAAAAACAAACAAGTTATTCCGTAAAAAGATCAAATAAATAATTGCCACGCGCTTGCTTGATATCCGCTCGTCGTAGGTACACCCGTGGTTGGTGGCCGCGCCGCCACGGTGAAAATTCGCAGAATAAGAATATTTAATTTAATTGCGTAAAGGAATTGTGCAGACCGACTGTACCGTTTTCAAGATCGTCTGACGCGACACGATTTTAATACCTACGTCAAAACGGTAATGATCAAAAACGTAGGTAGGTACTGGTACAAAAGAAAGTAGTTTCTAATAATAAAAATAATCCTACGAAAGATAAAAAAAAGTGTTAACGCTTTTGTCGTATTACTCCGAGAACCGGTCCGTCACGATGACTTTTTTTCTCATAAAACACTGAAAAATACGTTTCTTATCGATATAAGGGCCTTATATTGGAAAAAAACCATTAAAATATTTAAAAAAATGTAAAGATATAAAATTATACATAATATTATTATAAAGGTTTAATTAGAATAACACACTTTTAAACTTTGTACTACACACTGCACTTTTCGTACTCCTCAAAGTGTGTCGTAGTACCAGGGATTGTAACCTTTATGTTTTTTACGGTTTCGGTTTCGGTTAGGTTTTTCAAAAAAAAATTCCTGAGGTTTCGGTTATAATCTTAAATATTAAAATTATGAAATTGGGGTTGTGGTTATGGTTACGGTTATAACCGGTTGTAACCTGTTAACAAAAAATCTTTTTTAATTAAAATTGTAAGAGATTTTAAATCGTATAGCTACCGTATTTGACGTGTGCGCGTCTCTATGTTATTCTTTGGAACCTAATTCTCAAACCTATATTTTCTTTCTTAGTATCATTAGTAGAGAACATTCTTTAATGCCATAAAAAAAATGTCCCAAAACATATGACTTAATACCTTAAAATTATGCTTTAATATCAAAAAATGTATAGGTACTATATATTATTAAGTATTAAGTATAAGTAATTATAATTCCTAATAGTTAATCCTGTGAATAATATAATAATAATATTTAATAATGTGGTATCTAATAATGGCCTATTGGCTATTATAACCTACAACCGAGTAACCGGTAAAAGTAGGTACTTCTACAGTACCCAGATCTACTAGTTTAGCTCACCTTTCGTAATTCGTAGTCACAAATGATTAACTAGTAATTATGTCCTATAACCATTGTTAATTAATATTTCTTATTTCATAATTCCACGAATTAATAGTGGACTCTGAACTACAGTCAGAACTGTCATCGATTGTCGGCGTTCATGTCTATTTTAGTGTTTTATTATGACCATAATGATTTAATTATTATATTATAGTGACACTACACGCTCCATATTGATACACACACACTGTGCTATTAATGAACTTGATTCCATTATGCCCATTTAAATCAATGGTATAACTATGACGGGGAAAAAGAGACCATCTATTTTTAAAATATTTCCGATTTCCTCTTTCGTCAATAATTTCGTTTAAATATTTTTGGATAAAACTCGGTAATGCACAGCTAATAGGCAATAGCTATATCATAGTATACAAACTATAATCAATTATTATTAAATTATAAATTATACAGGTGATACTCTCGTTATGCATAACATAAAATATTCTAGGAAAAAAATATAAATTAAGTAATAAATAATATTGAAAACCTCGAACAAAATATAATACAATTTCTTTGAAAAATTTACTTATAAATAAAAAGTTATAACCGAAAAAAACCGAAAAAAATTTAACATAAAAAATTAGGTTCGGGTTTTGATCAGGTTATTTAAATATTTGAAAAAATGGTTTTGGTTTAGGTTCCGGTTTACAATTAACACAAGGTTCCCGGTTCTATAACCGGTTATTTTCGGTCCGGTTACAGTCCTTGCGTAGTACACACAATTTTAGGGACTTAATTTAGGGCGATATAACTTACTACCATATTATTTATTTTTATATTAATCGGTTTTTTAGTTCGATTGTTGAATTATTGAATTAATCGATTAATTCAATAATCGATTGATTAATCGGATATCCGATTAACCGGTAAAATCGATTAGAACCTATAATTATTGACAATCGGTTGTGTCATAGAATAATCGCGCAGGCCTATATATAATAATATGCCTGCAGACGGGACATTGTGGTGCACAGTGTACAGTTAGGTATACGCACTGACACTGCAATACTGCATAATATTATTATAATATACTAACAGACGGTCTTGGACGCACACACGGATGTCTTATACGTTATATCTATACCTTTGTATAATGTATTTTATATTATATGTAAACAAATACGTAGCCACCTATATGGAAAAAAAAACCGATATCGGCGAAAAATATTATCGCGAAACGATGCGTTTGGCGCGGTGTGGTATATTCGTGCGCATATTATACCCATATACCCACGTTAAACAAAAGCGGCAAAAAATAAGGAAAAGAAGCTTTTTGGATAATATAAAAAGCGTATATTTACAAGCGAACGGCGGTGGAGGCGAAAGCGCGGCAACCCATCAATTTCTATTACACGCACAATCGGCCGTTTGTTCGAATGCTTCGACGGCGAGCCCTTTTGTCTTCACGCCGTTATATTCTATGCATATCTGTATACAATATACATACATACATACATACATATATATTACAATATATAGTATATACATTATACATATATTACGTACGCGATACGCGCGTCGGGGAATTCACACTGCACAAACCGGACGCACACACAATATTGCCCAAGTATATGTTTTATTCCCATTCGTTCTCATTCCGTATAATATTATACGGCTACAATATATAGGTATGCTGCAGGGAGATTGGCGATACACACTCGACCCCGTTTTATCCTCTAATCGTATGCATTTATTCAAATAATTCTGATTTTTGGAATTTTTAAGTAGGTGAGGTATACGACTTATATTATATTACATATACGCCGTATTTTCAAATACTCCAGTTACTATATACAAGCATGCAGTGTTAAAAGCCGTACAACAGACTCCGTTTTTGAAACGATAAAAATTAATTTCGGATTCTGAGCGGAGCGATGAATGTATTGATTTTATAATGATGTGTGTTTTTTGTTTTTGCGTCTGTCACCACCGTTTGGGGCAGTAAAACTTCGATTTTCTTCAACAGTATCTTGTCCGAAATGAAAGTGAATCTAGTTGGTGCATTCGGGAGGTCAAAATTCCCAATAGTTGTCAAAAGCGCCGGGAAAAACAACATAAAAATTAAGGAAAAACGGGAGCGTGTAAAGGGCGTGTAGGTACACGGTGTGATCCATTCTACGTAAGACGTCACTCATTATTTCAGAAAACGATAACGTTCTTGCAAATATCTCTTTCACGTAATTTTAATTCGTTTCAAAACAACATTTTTGTATTTTCTTTATTTTTTATCGTTATTAGTTTTTAAGTTGTTTACTCTTTTAAATAAATTACAATATGAATTTTATTTCACATCCTCCAACGTAATAATATTGAATTATTCTGAGTATTCGATCTATAAAAATCCAATTTTGGACAATATAGTAGCTTATAACCAAGTTCCTAGAACGGCTAGAACTTATAAATATTTTAATTTTTAAAAAAATGTTGTTTTTAATGACTTAAAATGATTTTAAAAAAACGTTCAAAGTTAATAATTTAACTAGTGTCTTAAATCAAAATTAATATTTAATATCCAATTGTCATATTAATATATTATATAACATTATATTACATCAAGTATACTCGTATTGAACCTGTTAAAAATATTTTATTTGTATTGATAATAATATTATATTACGCTTACGTCCTATCGTGGGATCTGTCCAATAATATAATATATAATATACATGTATAATACATATATACTGTAGCATTGGTTAATATTATTATAGAATATACATAATACTGATAAAGTGATAACAATGCAATCTGAATGACTGAATGAGCTCCAATGAGCAAGATTGACGAGGAATCTAAATGGCAAAACTATGTTCTAAAATAGAAAACTCTAGAGAAAAATTTAAAATTACTAAACAAATTGGAGAAATTCAAATCTATGGAGAGCTTTATAACACTTATAAGCTCAGTGTTTTTGGTTTTTTAGATGTACCTTGTTGATACATTTTTTTGTTCATTATTCAAAAATCTTAAGAATTCAATAATATCAAATCAAAATCAAATAAATTACATAACAATAATAACTTTATTAGTGTAAATACTAAATGTACACAAAATTACGGCAATATAGCCATATTTATAATGTATAGGTGTCATCTTTTTGCACAAACATTTCTTTTGGTTTAGGGTTAGAATTCTGACCACAGTAACTTCAGTTCATCTTAAGCGGTTAAAAGAAGTTAAGCGGAGGGCAGAAGTAACTGCTACTGCAGTCTGCAGATCATAGACTATCCAACAGCGGATATAAGGCATAAACAGGGCGATACCGTGAAGTATAGGGGAAACTAGCACGACCATAAAGTGGCGCAAAACACGGCGAAGAGCCGAAGGTGCACGAAACGGCTGCAAACAAGGGGACAAAAAAATGTCTGACGGGTGAACGTCAAAAAAAGGCGAGCCTAAACGGATTTGTTCAAAGTGTCCGGTGAACAAAACGGCGTCCAGTCGGACACAAAAGAGCGAACTCGGGATAAAAGCGCACAGTAGCGTATTACCCAGGCATGATAAAGGCAAGAGGGGAAGGGGAAAAGACTGTAGCGACGTTTAAAAGTCACTGCCCAAACACCTCTCACAAAACATTACATAATCTATACTTGGCGGTCTATGTCGGGAACTCGGAAACACCGCAACAAAATATTCGCTGGACGAATCTCTTCGCCCGACTCCACAGTGTGCGATGTCTAGGTCAGACACTCAGACCTCGGTTACTGTCGTGTCCGTTGCTGTAGCATCTCCACATCCGCTTCGGGTAACCATGTCCTGTAAGCCACCAGTCGTCTCGTGGTCCAGCGGTTTTGTCGATTCATTTTCCGACTCAGCGTCACCGATTAACTGCGTTTCCGTGTTCGGTATCGAACTTAACTACTGGGCGTCGGAATCAACAGGCTAAACAGGTGGCAAAGTCTACGGGACGGGTAACAGCGACCCAATGTCGCTAGCTCCTATAACAACAGGTATCATTAATTCACTTTTAGTTGACTCGGCCGATGGACGGAATCGCTTCTGGTTCATCGCCCACGGAATTTGTCTCGAATGCCATGTTGGGAATCTATTTGCATCGCCTTTGTGCTTGCAAACTATTCGTTATCGTTGCATTTCACAACTATCAGACGATTTTCCGGAGATCAACAAATACTTGCGCCATTAACAGGATGACAGAGGGACAGAGGGGTCTCGCCAGTGGAAATTGACAGCAACGACCAACGATGTGTATCGCCCGTGCAGCTTCAAACTGGTGAGAACACTCTCTCTCAACCATTTAGGCCGATTTTCCCAAAGGTCTTCAAACACTTGGATCATGATTTCTGTATATTAACACCGGACCAACTCTTCACGACTTCGATAGTCGATATAATGTTGATCTGACGTGTATGCACGGTCAATATATTATTCAAGTCGTAACTCGTAAGTGCATAATAATTCTTGCACTGTATTATAATTAATCATACGTAATGTTCGTTGTAACAAATATAGGTACTGAGAAGAGACAGATATGCAAATACGAATTATATAATATATTATTTACACTTAAACAACTAGTATTATAGTTTTTTTGAAAAATGTTCAGTGGGGGGGGCCTATTATACTTTTAAAAGAATAAATAAAAAAACTATTTTGTGTTACAATCATGACTCATGTATATTTCTTACAAGTTTCAATTGAATTAAACGAATTATGAATAAACTTATATGAAGAGGACGGCTACACAGATATTTGTTGTCTCCGTATTACAATTGCGTAACACAGCAAATTTACGCTCAGCGGATCACGTTTAGCTTCGTTAGTTTAAACATTTTAGTGGATCGACCTATTATGAAACCAGGCGCGTATACAAAGGGGGGTTTGAGGGGTTCAAAGCCCCCCCTCCCGAATTTTCAGGAGATAAGTTTTATTATTTATTAGTTTAATTTTATTTAATTGCCCGCATTGCCATCGTTATATGAATTACATTCTCGTTTAATGCTCGATCATTATCTACAATCGTCAATCGGACCACTATATGACCACATCAAAATAAATATAGATTTCATATGAAACCCCGATGCAAGCCGATATCATTTTTATTACAATAGCAACGATGAACGAAGTTTGACGGAAGTGCCGATGCGATAATGATAGTATATCCGAAATGTCTTTTGTCAATTTAGTATATGTTTGACACTCGTCTTGTCGTCTTTGACCTTAAACGTATATTTGGTGGAAAATTTGACTGGTGAGGGTTTATCTAAAACAATAATGCAGCAAATTAAAAAACTTGATTTAGAAAAACAACATCTTGTCGGACAAGGATATGATGAGGCCGCGGTTATGAGCGGGCAGTTCAAAGGTGTTCAAAATTATATCACAAGTGAGGTGCCATATGTATAATTATATGTTCATTGCGCAGCTCACTCACTAAACTTGGCGATAAGCAGTTTATACAAAGTTGTGTCTATAAGAAATTGTATCGGAACGGTTTCCTTAGTCTTAAATCTTAATCTTAATTTATTGAAAATATTAAAAAATATGTTCCTAATAGTCGTCAGTTAACTTTAATACGAATGTGCGAAACTCGCTGGATTGAACGTCACGAGAGTATAACTTGTTTCAAAGAGTTGTATTTGAGAATTTACCATGCTTTAATACAATTGGCAAGCCCGGATTAAGACATTTTGAGGCCCAGGGGGCCATCGTTTTAAACGAGGCCCTTGTATGAAAAAAAAATATTAATGTATAAAATGCGTTCCGGGGTTAAGTGACCAGCCGACGTCATATAAAAGTATACCAAAAATGATAAAGAAATAGCCTTTAAAGATTGGGTCTAACTTTTTTATTTTTTAAGTTATGGGCAAACTTTTTTATCAAAATCATACATATCAGTATATCACGCATTTGTTTATGTATTTTCAAAAGTTTTTAAGATTTTTATGTATTTTTTTTTTATTTTAAAGCTATTTAATTGTCCTATCGAC